>NC_089585.1:38019275-38319275 GCF_019320115.1 Miscanthus floridulus
TACATATTCTCTCTTCTCATATTCGTCATGTCCCCTGTATGATTGTGGATTTGAAATGATATTATATATTGAACTATTTGTAGTGAAAACATTATCAGGGCGTTCGACTGGTAGCCTTTGGGCTGATTTTGGATGGTTTTAGATGATTGAATAGTATTATATGAGAGAGAATAAGCTCAAGCTAAAACAAGCGAAAACAAGCCGGGACATGACCAGCCGAACGCCCTGAATGTTTTGGATTATCAGTATATATGAAAATGAAAATGGAGTATTTATAGTGTGTACATGCACGATTCTACCTACATATTATCTCCTTCCCAAAATAGTTCGCTTTAGTATGTCCTAAAATAGTACTGTAGAGAATTAGAGAGTAAATGGAAGAGAATGAAAATCACAGCAGATAACCAAATTCCAATCAAATCCGTATTTGCACGCCTCAAGCCCACTGTTCGCTCAAGAAAGTTTATGGGCCTCAACAGTCATTGCTCTCCTGTATTCCTCTCCAACTCCGTCGATCCGCCGCCTCCTCCCCCTCCAGTCCCGTCCCGTCGCACTTCCTCGATCTCCTCCACTCCACTTCAGCGCCACCGCCCACCCCCACAATGGCGTCTCCTCGCCGCCGCTCCTTCCCACTCCGCTTCCTCATCTTCATCCCTGTCCCTCTCTTCCTTGTCCTCCTCCTCTTCCACCGCTCCTCTCATCCTACCGCCCCGCTCCTCCACAGCGCCGGCTCTGGCTCCGGCCCCAGCCCCGATCCCCGCCGCTTCTCCCTCCTCATCAAGCTCCTCGCCTACGACCGGCCTGACTCGTTTCGCCGCTGCCTCCACTCCCTCGCCGCCGCTGACTACGACGGGGACCGCGTCGCGCTCCACGTCCTCCTGGACCACCGCCCGCCCAACTCGTCGTTGTCCCCCCTCGCCGCGTCGCACGAGATCCTTGACTTCGTCGACGCGTTCCCGTGGCCGCACGGCGAGAAGCGCGTGCACTACCGCGCCGCCAACGCGGGGCTCCAGGCGCAGTGGATCGAGGCGTGGTGGCCCGGCTCCGACGACGAATTCGCCTTCGTCGTCGAGGACGACCTCCAGGTCTCGCCGCTCTACTACAGGTTCCTGAAGCGGGTGGTCATGAGGTACTACTACGACCGTGAGAACTACAGCCCCTACGTGTTCGGCGCGTCGCTGCAGCGCCCTCGGTTCGTCGCAGGTGAGAGCTTATTTAATAACACTGCACTGCGTCACGAATGCTTGTTTAGTCTCAACCCTTGGTTACGAAGAAAGGGCGCGGAATGCAAACTATTATTCGTAAATGGGACCTGGCGTGGTTAATTATCTGTTTTTTCTGTAATTCGTTGAGATGAAGCTGCTATTAAGCATCATAGCTAGTTCTTTTTGTTTGCCTTATCACATCTGTGATATGTGTCCTATTCATTGGGATTAGTTAGAAGATTGACTCTGTTTTGTGTTGTCATGCCAGATTGAGGAGTTTGTGTGTTTATAGTGGAAGTAGATCTCTGTGTTACAATTTATTAAGTTAATTATCATTTTTGCATAAGAGCTTCTGTCACTGGAACTTCGAACACAATCAACAACAACAACAACAACAACAACAAAGCCTTTAAGTCCCAAACAAGTTGGGGTAGGCTAAACTTCGAACACAATCTGAAACGCAAATAAACAATTAAGTATGGTAGGGTAAAATACGATGATACCATGCCATGGTGCTCTAGTCTAATCTCCGGTGTCATTTTGTGTCTCAGTTAAAATGATGGAGATTCACAACTTACGAGTTTCTCGTGAGCAGGATTTATGCATTTGATTTCCTTGGGGCAAAGTTGTTTGACTTGTTTTGACTTTTGGTTGCCTGCAGCCTGAGTGTCATCATATTATATTACTATGGTTGGTTAGTAAAGAGTGATCGTGGCTCATGGATGAATTTTTGCAGCTTTGCTGGTTATTGTCTTTTTTAAGATAATGGATAATGCGCTCTGTTTCTGCACTTCAATGTCCTGGAAGCCTTACTGACATGGTCTAAGACAAAAATTGGTCCTCATGGAAAATATTGTCTGCCTAGAATTTAGGAATGGCCACCTGGTTTCTTTAGTTAGATTGGTTCGGTTTATTCCTATGTTTAAGCTTCGGTTTCTGAGAAATGGCAACCGAAATAACCAAGCTGAATAGAAACTGAACCTCATTAACCAATGTTAGTTGGTTCAGCTAATTCAGTTTCTTGGTAAACCAATTGGCATCGCCTCAGCACTCAGCAGGGCGGCACAAACACAGCACTGCAACAGCTACTGACCTTATGAACTTTTCAATTTGATTCAAGGAAACAGTAAAGGTAAGGTAGTAAGGTACCTTCTTAGTGGAAGAAGTGCAGCTTGAATTAGCATAAGCACTTCCATCAAAGTATTTTACATTTCACTAAGCATAAATTATCTTGGCAAGAAAAAGAATCCAAGAGGTGATACTGGCGTTGAGTTTCCGAGCCCACATCTGTCTTCATTTCTTCTGCATTTTTGCCAGCGTGAAAGATTGGCAGTTTGCTTTCTTGGCATTGAGTAATTGGCTGGCTGCAAGCTGGTGGGTGGGTGGTGTTGTGAGTAAGGGGTGAAGGTGGCGGTGTGGACAGGGCGGAGCTGGGCAAACATAAGGTCGGGATCTTCTCCACGACAGGGATGTATTATTGGGATCAATGACTGTTGTATAGTGATTTCCCATTGCATTACAAGAAATCGTCGGGATCAGCTGGCCCTACTTAGTAGCTCTGGCTCTGCCCCTTGGTATGGAAGAGGAGCGAGGGTAGTGGCAGGTGGTGTGAGGTGGGACTGTGATAGGCAAGTCAGATATGGAAGATCTGCGGGATTTCTACAATAGTGAGTCTATGGAGGATTCAGGTGTTCTTACTCAGTTCTGCCTTTTGCACCATATGTATTAATTGGATGTTGTGGACTCATTTGTAGGCCGGCAGTACCGGCGTAGGTCCAGGCGTACCACGGCCAACAGTGGCTGAGTCGGTCTTAGTTGGTTTGGAAAGGCAATTAGGCGGGAGGAATTTTAGGATCTGAGTCTTGGTTTGTTAGGAAAGCACCTGAACTATAAAGGTGGCTTAGGAATAATGTAATTGGCATTGAAGAAGAACAGAACCTCCCTGAGCGGGTGGGGTTCCTCTTCGACGGTGGCTGCACGCGGTTCAGCCGCTGCCGCCGGCGATCTCCCCACTGCGCCATTGCCACGCTACCCTCTCCGCTCCAATTCCCAGTCCAGCCTACTCCATTCTCCTCTGTACTCTTCCTGGCGGCAACGCCGTATCAATTTGGTATCAGAGACCAATTCCGGCGCATCGGCAGCCATGCCCGGCACCGCGCCTGATCCTGCGGCCATGGATGCAAAACTTGATCGCATTTTGGGTCAGCTCTCCACCATCAACAACCGCCTCAATTCGCATGACTCCCGGATCGCCCGTGTGGAGACGGGCAAGCCTGACGCCGGCAAGGGCCCTAGCGGTGATGACGATCACGGCGACGACGATCCCTTCCGCGCCACCGAGGAAGATGACGTGCTCGACCTGGAGTGCGACCGCGCCTGGACATCGTTCCACGACCGCACGTTGCGCGAGCGCTTCACCCGCTCCTTCGACGCGCGCGACTCCGCCCGCCGCGGCTACGATCGCGGCTTCTACAGCCGCGGAGGACGCGGCTATGACGATCGCGTCGAGCGCGACTTCGACATCCGCGGCGGGCGCGGCTACGCGGATCCTGGCGGGCGCGGCTTCGGACGCGGGGACCGCGTGCACGATCGCCACTACGACCGCGTCGGCGGCCGCTTCTTTGATCGCAACCATGAGCCGCACCGACCTCCCAAGATTCCGTTCCCCACCTTCGACGGCGAGTCTGATCCCCTGACTTGGCTGAACCAGTGTGAGAACTTCTTCCGCGGCCATCGAGTTTCGGAAGACGAGAAGGTTTGGATGGCCTCCCTGCACCTGGACGGCATCGCAGCGGAGTGGTACTATCAAATGGAACGGGACTTCGGCATGGTGCCGTGGCCACGCTTCGTCGACTTCGTCAATCTCCGCTTCGGGCCCCCAATCCGCACGAATTCGATCGTGGAGATCAAGGCTTTGGTCCGTACGGGCACGGTGGAGGAATACACGCGGTGCTTCCAGTCCCTGCTCGCGCGCTGCGACGCCCTCGCCCCACGGACCATCATCGACCTCTACACGGGCGGGTTGGGACAGCCGCTGGCCCACGACGTGGAGATGCAGTACCCGGCCAACCTCCAGAAGGCCATGAGTCTCGCTCGGGCGTTCGAGCAGCGTCAGACCGAGTCGTCCACGGTCAATAGCTCGGCGGCACCTAAGGGCTCGAGCCGCCGCGCTACGGCGTCGGCCTCGGCCGCTCCCTCCGGCGCTGCGGCGCTGGACGGCAGGACGGAGGGTCCGCGGCCACGATTTCGCCGGCTCACGCCGGCGGAGATGCAGGAGAAACGGCAGAACGGGCAGTGCTACTTCTGCCCCGAGCCGTACAGCAAGGACCACAAGTGCGCCGCCAAGGGCGTCTTCCTCATGGACCTGGCGGACGACGAGGAAGATCCGCTCCGCGAGATCGACGACCTGGAGATCTCCCTCCACGCCCTCACTGGCCTCAATTCTGCTGATTCTATGCTGCTACAGGCGACAGTGGGGGGTGTCCAACTGCGCGCCCTGGTGGATACCGGCTCCACCCACACGTTCATCCACTCCACGCTCGCGAAGCGCCTGGGTCTCAACGTCACCCCACGCGTTGGCCTCAACGTCATGGTGGCCAACGGTGATCGGGTGCGCAGTCCGGGGGTCTGTCTCGCTACCCCGGTCACCATCGGCGGCGAGGCCTTCGCCATCGACTGCTTCGTGTTGGACTTGGGCGGCTTCGACCTGGTGCTTGGCATCCAGTGGCTTCGGACGCTGGGACCAATCGTCTGGGACTTCGGCGCCCTGGCGATGTCCTTCTGGTACAATGGCCGTTCCCACCATTGGACCGGCGTGCACAACCGGGGCGTGGCTGCTCACGCCCTCGCTGACCCCCGTGCCGTGCTGGAGGAGCTGCTGCACTCGTACCACGACATCTTCGAGGAGCCCCGGGGTTTACCGCCACCACGCCGACATGATCACAGAATCCGCCTCCTGCCGGCATCCCCACCTGTGGCGGTGCGGCCATACCGATACCTGCAGCTCCTCAAGGACGAAATCGAGCGGCAGTGCGAGGACATGCTCGGCCAGGGGATCATCCAGGAGTCGACATCACCATTTTCCTCCCCGGTGCTCCTGGTCCGCAAGCACGACAAGAGTTGGCGCTTCTGCGTTGACTACCGCGCTTTCAACGACGTCACCGTTAAAGACAAGTTCCCGATCCCGGTGGTCGACGAGCTCCTGGACGAGCTCAAGGGTGCCTGCTTCTTCACCAAGATCGACCTTCGTAGCGGATACCATCAGGTGCGCATGCATCCGGACGACATCGCCAAGACCGCCTTCCGGACGCACCACGGGCATTTCGAGTTCCTCGTCATGCCCTTCGGCCTCACCAACGCGTCGGCGACGTTTCAGGCGCTTATGAACGGCATGCTAAAGCCGTTCCTCCGCCGCTTTGTTTTGGTTTTTTTTTATGATATCTTAATTTATAGCCCCACGTGGGCTGAGCACTTACAACATGTCAAGATTGTGCTGCAGCTGATGCGCGATCACGGTCTCTTTGCCAAGAGGTCCAAGTGCTACTTCGGCGAGCCGTCAGTGGCCTACCTCGGCCATATCATTTCAGCCGAGGGGGTTGCCATGGACGCTGACAAGGTGGCGGACGTGGAGGCATGGCCACGCCCCCGTACGGCCCGAGCGCTGCGGGGGTTCCTGGGCCTCACTGGTTACTACCGGAAATTCATCGTCGGTTATGGCGGTGTGGCGGCGCCGCTCACAGCTCTCCTCAAGCAGGAGGCCTTCACTTGGACGGCTGACGCGGAGTCCGCCTTCCTCGCCCTCAAATCAGCCCTGGTCACCGCTCCCTTGCTGCAACTTCCGGACTTCACCAAGCGATTTGTGGTGGACTGCGACGCGTCCGGTGCCGGGTTTGGCGCTGTGCTACACCAAGGTGATGGCGCCATCGCCTTCTTCAGCCGACCGGTGGCGCCTCACCATGCCAAGCTTCCAGCGTATGAGCGTGAGCTCATTGGGCTGGTCAAGGCCGTCCGTCACTGGCGGCCTTACCTCTAGGGTCGCGCGTTCACCATCCGAACCGACCACTGGAGCCTCAAGTTTCTCCTTGACCAGCGCCTGACGACCATTCCGCAGCACACTTGGGTCTCCAAGCTGTTCGGGTACGACCTCACGGTTGAGTACCGCGCCGGGAGGTTCAACACCGTCGCCGACGCGCTGTCTCGGCGGGATGAGGAGGGCACGGCATTGGCCCTGACCGGGCCCCTCTTTGCAGACTACGACACCCTCCGCGAAGAGCTGCAGGCCGACCCGGCGGCTCAGGCCTTCCGGGATCAGCTCACGGCTGGCACAGCCCCGGATGGATGGCAGCTGATCGATGGGTTGCTGCTCTACCGTGGTCGGGTCTTTGTGCCGGAGACCTCCAGCATCTGGCCAGAGTTGCTGCGGGATGCTAATGAGGCCGGCCATGAGGGAGTCCAGAAGACCTTGCACCGGCTGCGGGCTTCGTTCTACAACAGCCGTGCGCACCGGCTGGTGCGCGACTTCATTAGGGCGTGCGCCGTCTGTCAGCGCAACAAGACGGAGCACCTCCACCCGGCTGGCCTCCTTTAGCCCCTGCCTGTACCATCCTCTGTCTGGAGCGACATCGCCATGGACTTCGTCGAGGGCTTTTCCCGGGTTGGCGGGAAGTCAGTTATCTTGACCATCGTCGACCGCTTCTCCAAGATGGCCCACTTTGTGGCCTTGAGCCATCCCTACTCCGCAGAGTCCGTGGTTCGGGCGTTCTTCGACAACATCGTCCGGTTGTATGGCTTTCCGTGCTCGATTGTCAGCGATCGTGACACGGTCTTCACTAGCCACTTCTGGGAGGAATTGTTCAAACTGGCCGGTGCCAAGCTCTTGCGAAGTTCGGCCTTTCATCCCCAAACAGATGGCCAGTCGGAAGTCACCAACCGCATCATCGTTATGTACCTACGGTGTTTGGCTGGCGACCGCCGCGCTCCTGGCTGCAGTGGCTGCCTTGGGCAGAGTTTTGCTTCAACACATCCTACCAATCTGCACTTCGAGCCACGCCGTTTGAAGTGGTCTATGGCAGGGCTCCGCCGGCCCTGATGTCCTACACGCCGGGCGCTGCACATGTGGCTGCTGTTGATCGCCAGCTCCGGGATCGCGACACATTCTTGGCAGAGATCCGTGATCGTCTTGTTTTTGCCCAGGACACTATGCGGGAGCATCACAATCAGAGGCGTCGCAATGTGGCGTTTGCTATTGGCGACTGGGTGCTCCTTCGGCTCCATCAGCGGACTGTTGTGGGCATCACAGCCGCCAACCCTTCCAAGCTTGCTCCGCGTTTCTATGGGCCATATCTGGTGATCGAGCGAATTGGTGCAGTCTCCTATCGCCTGCGGCTCCCTCCGAAGGCACGTATCCACAATGTCTTTCATGTTGCTCTGCTGAAGAAGTACACCGGTGACCCTCCTTCTGCCATCATGCCGCTCCCAGACATTTTGAGGGGCCGTGTGATTCCTTCGCCGTCTCAAGTGGTCCGGGCTCGCCTTAACAGGGGCCGTTGGGAGCTCTTAGTTCACTGGGATGGACGCTCCGCTGCTGATGCTACTTGGGAACCGATTGTTGACTTCAAGGAGCGCTACCCAGCGTTTCAGCTCGCAGACGAGCTGTTTGTTGGGGAGGAGGGAAATGTTGTGGACTCATTTGTAGGCCGGCAGTACCGGCGTAGGTCCAGGCGTACCACGGCCAACAGTGGCTGAGTCGGTCTTAGTTGGTTTGGAAAGGCAATCAGGCAGGAGGAATTTTAGGATCTGAGTCTTGGTTTATTAGGAAAGCACCTGAACTATAAAGGTGGCTTAGGAATAATGTAATTGGCATCGAAGAAGAATAGAACCTCCCTGAGCGGGTGGGGTTCCTCTTCGACGGTGGCTGCGCGCGGTTCAGCCGCTGCCGCCGGCGATCTCCCCACTGCGCCATTGCCACGCTACCCTCTCCACTCCAATTCCCAGTCCAGCCTACTCCTCCATTCTCCTCTGCGCTCTTCCCGGCGGCAACGCCGTATCATTGGACTGTTTGGGCACTTGGTTCATTCGAATACAATGTATGTTCAGAACTGATCAGCTTCTTCAGCCTATTTGGTTTCCAGCTGATGGAAACATAGACCTAACACCCAAAACTGAACAAACCACATTTCAAAACCGCACTTAGCAACAAAAATTGAGCAAACTAAGAAATTTAGGTACTTCCTCGACGTTTTTTATTTGGTTTTGGGTTGTCCATTCCCACTAGAAGCTGTGCTTTCATGTTTGCTACAATGTAAACCTTTATTTGGATTGAAAATTGCTGGTCTATGCGATTGCTTGAGAATGGTGTGAGTTGGTGAAATTAATGTTTGTTTTATGTTGTGTCATAATGCATTATAATAATGCATTTTTTTCCTTGAATGGCGCAGGAGAGCTGCATGTTATTTCATTAACTAAGAAGAAAAGGTATGGCATCTAAAACCACACCACATAAAGCACACATGAGAACACAACAACAACAAAACTTGCCACACAAATACAAAAAACATGAATAAAGGTTCTAAGTGTTCCTCTGTAATTGATATGATCCTTGGTAATAAAAGAGTAAAGGTTGTAGCTACTGTTGGTACTTGTACAGGTTCATTAACCTCCTAGAGGTATGCTTCTCATGTTGGAAATTTGTTTAAGAAAATTGACCAGCGAAGAGAAATGATAGATAGACTTTTGGCGAATCTGGAAGAATGTTGCAACTTCAATATATATATCATATATTCATGTCAAATCTGTAAATAGAGTGAAAGTTTAGCAACTGAATCTGCTGCTGACAAAATCTAAATTAAATATATAAAAAATATTTGTTGTCTAATTCAATCTGATGCTAACATCTCACATAACATCATATTGAAGCATTATAACTTAGGTAGTGATCAAAATGCTGTAGCAGCAGCATTTCTGTCCTCCTTTAACATGTAACATTCATGTTACTTGTAGAAATCAATATGTAAATTTTGGTTGTGTTCAATTGTCACTATGGTTTTTCCCCCTTTTATTTGTATATACGGGATGAGCCATGCAGGCTGATAATGAAGATGTAATTAGCAAGTAACTTTTGCTCTAAGTAGAAGATAATTTACTGTGTTATATGGGTGGTGGTAATCTTGTATCAATTTAAACTGTTACATGTTCATTATGTATGATCTGTTTTTTGAATCATTGTGCAGGTTGAGTATGTGGTGCTATGTTAGATGTCATGTTTAGTCTACCTCATAACAATGTTTTCAATCCCCATCAACTACTTTGGATACCATTTGGATAATGGCAGTTCAGTCTGTAACATTATAATATAATTCGTTTGTGGTCCAAAACTAAAACTAGACACATGAACAACCCCTGGTCAGACCATTGTACAGTTGAATTGAATAATGTACAGGACCAGGATTTGACTAAAACGTAGTCCCACAGTGCTCCCAGGTTCAGGGTTGACTAGCCCTGGTAAAATGGGGTGGATCGTGTCTAGTCAAACACTCCATTTGATGATATAGGTCCATGATAGCCCATGGTTTTATTTTACGCTAATATGGTGTACAACTGCCAAATATACAAAAGGTATTTTAAATTCTGCATATATAAGTGTTATTCAAGTATCTTGCTGATCTATGATCTAATTAGAGTCGTGCTGTTCGGCTGATAAGCCAGCGGAAGCTGATTTGTTGTGAGAGAAAAACATTGTTCCATGGCTGATAAGTGCAAGCGAGGGCATATTTGCTTAGTCTCTATTTTGATAAGTTCAAGCGAGGGCATATTTGCTTAGTCACAACCATTAGTTTTGTTTGGTCATATTTGCTTAGTCTCTATTTTGAATGTTGGACAATTGGTGGTTAGGCCTTACAATCATGCAATACCATATGGTGAGGGCATAGAAAATTTTTAGGTACTATACAATACAATCACTTGAACTCAGAGGGGAATTCGTGGCAGCTATTCTTTTTCTGGCATTAAATTGTATGCTCATCACTTTTATAATCAAATTTTGGTAACTCCAGTATAATTTTTCCTCTTGGTAGGTTTTGTTTTTTTTTGTTTTTTCATTCTTTGGTCTTTGAGACTATTTGTTTTTCTGTTTCCACTCCAAAGAAAGTGTTTGTTGGTGATTCTTACAGTATATACAATTTTTTTAATGCAATTACAGTATATACACACTCCTTACTCCTAATATGAAGAAAGTGTTTGTTGGTGATTCTTACAGTATATACAATTTGTTTAATGCAATTACAGTATATACACACTCCTTACTCCTAATATGATTACAGCAAGTGCTGGCAATTTTGCAATGCCTCTGTTAACCAGTTGATCTTGAACTACATAGGTAAACATGGAAACAAGATACAGCTGGATAGTGAGACTCGGCTTTTCTTGTATCAGATGGTAGGCACGTGGGGTCAACTTCTCTTTCCAAAACCATGGAAAGAATTTCGATTATGGTATGATGACCACAAAGCCAAAGGACTCAAACCTATTCTCCAAGGCATGGTAAACTTTCTTTTTCTTACTTAATGTCTGTCTGCTTCTTCAGTTCCTGTGTTAATGGAATTTATGTACCTCATTTCTTATTTATAGCATTTTCTTCCTATGATGATATATGTTCATATTCTATCAATATTTGTTAGCTTTACTGATACTGTTATTTCACTCCTGACATTGCAGAAAACTACAGGATGGTACAAGAAGATGGGTGAGAGAATATGGACTCCTTGGTTCATTAAATTTGTCCACTCACGTGGATACTTCAATATCTACACAAACTTCCTGAAGGAAAGGGCCCTCAGCGTTTCTCATAGGGATGCAGGTGTGAACTATGGGAAAAGTGTTGGGCCAGATTCTACTTTGTTGGATGGGAAGAATCTTGATTTCAATTTATGGGAATTGCAGCCTCTAAAGGAGCTCAAGTGGTATGATTTCTGCTTCAATGAAGCTCTTCCAGGAAGAATTGTTAGAAAAAACAGTGAACTTGGTTCTGTGCTCAAATCCGTGCAATTAAAAAGTACTGTTGTTCTTGTAACTCTGTACTCAATAGAAGAGAGATTTGCAAGAAACTTGATTTGCCATCTTGACAAGGCAGGCATGAAGAACTCTATTTTCCTTGGTGACAATTCAGAGTTTCTGGATGACCTTGCTCATAGAGGATATCCTATCATTGATGGTATGAAATTTCTTCGGAGCATCAAATTGAGTAGTTTGCAGGGTTCTGATGATTTTGTTAAGGAAACATTGGTTAAATCTTATGTGATAAAAGCTTGCTTGGACCTGGGGTACAATCTATGGCTACTAAATGGAAATATGATTTCACTTGGCAATAAGTTGATCGAGCCATCAGATCAGTCGGTTGACTTCTTTACTGCAGATGAAGGTTTGATGTTTATAAGGAGCTCGCTAGACTTGAAAAACAAATGGAATGAACTTACTATGTCAAGAGTGAAAGCGATGTGTACATCTACTGAATTTTCTGTTTCCATCAA
Organism: Miscanthus floridulus; assembly: GCF_019320115.1. Lineage (NCBI taxonomy): Eukaryota > Viridiplantae > Streptophyta > Magnoliopsida > Poales > Poaceae > Miscanthus > Miscanthus floridulus. The sequence goes on from NC_089585.1 coordinate 38,031,004, forward strand.
ACAGAAGAGTTTTGTCCATATGCTAACTGAAGTGCTGGCGAGCAGTGCTGGTGTTAGGCTGGGAAAACTGGATGAGGCTATCAGAGTTATTGAATTAGGGGCTAGCACCTCAAATAGATCAATATCAGAAGACCAAAGTAATGTGCTTTTCTGGTCTCACAGTAAGGCTTCAGATTCAGTTCAAAAGCAACTTGAAAATATGGACTTATGGTTGGTTGACTCAGATTCGTCTTGTAGTGCTGTTGTTTGTCACCAAAAGCAGAAGTAGCCAGGTTGTTTTGGCACATTACTTTTGCTTCCCTGAGAAAAAACTTGGTGCCATCATAGGGGGATCCATGGTAACCGGCTAAGTGCACTTATATACTTTCCAAAATCATATGATGACATATCTTTGGATGCATGAGGTGGATCCGCCATCTTTTGATCTTTGTAGATTATGCGATGAAGCTGTTCGATCAAATGTCTGTTTCTGATTACAGTTGGCCATGCCACCGCAGATAACCATTTTGGAGTTCTGCTTCTACCATGAATTTTGTGCTGAACATAGCTATAGTTTTGAGGTTCTGAATACTTGGATCCTTTTTTGGTTTGGTGACGGCTAACAAAGTCTTCAGTTAGCTAACCTGCTAATTCAACTCACAGGAGCAGTTTTGAACATTATATCCTGCTACGTACCATGTTGATAGCAATGCCCCAACTACAATCCCTGCAGACACTCAGACTGGTATGGTTCCTTTTTGTTCAAAGTACAAAGTACTCATTGGTCTGTACTCTAATTCTGTAGCAAAGCAGTGTTGTCTGTATTAAAAGCTGTTTAATCGTGAGCATCTGGCACGAGAAAATCTTCCAGATAATATGCATAGCTAACTAGCATGTGTGGTCTTCGTTTTCGTCTGTGACTAGAGTTTTCCTGCATTACTTTTTTCTTCCTCAAAATGTGAGTTTTAACATCATGTTCTTTGTTTGGTTGCAACCGGATCGCAGCAGCACCTGTCGTCCTCTCTATGGGATAGATGTAGAAAGTGTGTATCTGAAGAAAAATCCGGCAGATGCGGTTGGTGCGGGCACATTTTCACTGGCAGAAGCAATGTCTTCAGGATAAAGAGAGAGAAGGAAAACCCAGCTGGAAAGTGGTTCGTCAATTTTGACAGATCGTTTATAGAACCTAGAGACAATTCTGCAGCAGCAACTAGCAAGTGTGTGCCGAAGAGATTTCCCAACCAGAGTTGACGCTCATGTTTTCTTAGCAGCGCGATTTCCTCCCACCTGAACAAGGTGTGTGGCATCATCTGTCGCTGATAAGCCATGACTGAAAGTACTGTTGGCTGATTTGGTGTGAGAGAAAAGTATTGTTCGTTTGCTGAAAAAGTACGATTTATAAGCCAAAAAGCCTAAACGAGGCCTTGTTTAGATTACCCCAAAGTTTTAAGTTTTTTCACTTTCTTTCCATCACATCAATTTTTGGACGTATGCATGGAGCATTAAATATAGGTAAAAAAATAACTAATTGCATAGTTTGGTTATAAATCACGAGACGGATCTTTTAAGCTTAGTTAATCCATGATCGGATAAAATTTATCAAATACAAACGAATGTGCTATCGTGTCTAAATTGTAAAAATTTGCAATCTAAACCAGGTCCGAATAGGGCGTTGGAACGCAAGCTAGGATGTACTAGCTGCGACAGAACGGTCCGCCGGAAAATGACATGCGGGTTGTCCCGGATGCGCCGTCGCCGTTGCACCTTCGCATATGACGACGTGACAATATGCATCGTTTCAGGTTGGGATGTGAGCATTGTGAGCGTGATATCTGCTCTGCAGGCCTGGGCTGCCTGCCATTGTCCCGTGAAGGATAAGGACGGGGCCTGGAGTTGCAGGCAGCAGTTCAATCATGGTCTTGTTTAGATCACCTTCAAATTCTAAGTTTTTTCACTCTTTCTCTATCACATTAATTTTTGACGTATGTATGGAGTATTAAATATAGGTAAAAAAATAACTAATTGCACAATTTGGTTGTAAATCACGAGACGAATCTTTTGAGCTTAGTTAGTCTATGATCGAATAAAGTTTGTCAAATACAAACGAAACATGCTACAGTGTCCAGATTGCAAAAATTTGCAATCTAAACAAGGCCCATGTTAAGTGGCCGATCCTTGAATAAGATCATGTTCGGTAGCAAGTCTCAGTCCCACTGGGGGTGTTCGGCTGGCTGGTTGAATAAGCCAAAATATTGTTTCAGCTGAGTTATTATGAGAGAAAAATATTGTTCTAGTTGAAAAACACGGTTCATGTAAATATATAAACAGTGTCCGCGTAGGTGGGCTGGCCAGCTCCAGCCACGACAACCAGCCAGCCGAACGCGCTCCACCCAGCGCATTCGGATCCCAGGTCTCCATTGGAGCGTTGCTGAGATAGGTGTCCTCAGGGACTGTTTGACAGATTATTAGGACCATTAAGAACCAACCGACGATGCTTTCTGATGCTTGATCTTATACATTAATTAAATGCTAAAGTGCCCGCCCTTATGCAACGCCGGCATCACTAATCCGTGCCGTACATTGCACTGAACCCTTACTTTCTCCACCTCCACTGCATTTGGCCGAAGCAGAACCCTTTGGGAACAACTTGTGACACATTTCCTTTTCTCCACTCCAACGAGGAAAAAAAAGAGAGGAGGTTTCGGCGTCACCCCGTGAAAGAGGACAAGGCAACTAATTAGGTGCACCAAACGATGTGATCAACAGGCGAGAACGTCTCCGTCTGCGAGCTAAGGTGTTTGATTCGAGCTACTAAACTTTAGTAACTACTAAATGGTTTAGTCACTTTTAGTAACTCTAAAGTTACTAGAGATAACTAAAGCTCTTTTAGTAGCTTTTAGTTATAGCGTTTGGTTAAAAAGTTACTAAAGTGACTAAAAGCTACTAAATTTAGTAGCTACTAGACGACTCAAACAGGCCTTCAGTAACCACTCACCAGGCCACCACCTTATTTAGGTACCGTTTAGATGGCAAAAATTTTGGCGAAATATCACTGTAGCACTTTCGTTGTTATTTGGCAGCACTTTCGTTGTTATTTGGCAATTAGTGTCTAATCATAGTCTACTTAGGCTTAAAAGATCCGTCTCGTGAATTTCGTCTAAACTATGTAATTAGTTTTATTTTTTATTTATATTTAATACTTTATGTATGCGTCTAAAGATTCGATGTGACGAAAAATCTTAAAAAATTTAGTATTTTAGAGTGGAACTCAACAGGGCCTTAGATTAGATTAGATCAGGATGGAGATGCGGTGCGCCTGCGCTGTCGTCCAGGCACAGAGGAGACGGGGAGGACGGGAACGGCGGTGGCCAGAAAGAGCAACCGAGCACCCGTGTGCCGTGTGATGTGCCTGCGGTTGGAACGCCTGCCTATCATTCATCCGATTCCGATCCCATCTCTAGCGCCAGATGTGTACGAGCTCAGCCTGGAATCTGGATCAACACCGTCGTCGAAAACTCACTGGTCGACTCTTGCTCGTGCACGGTGACTACCGATTGCATTCCTCGCTACCAGTACACTGGTTGAAACGCACCGCTGTTGGTCTACTGGGCAGGCTATCAAGTGGTGGGGCATCCAAGGAGTCGGTGACGAAATATCATAGCTACTGTTTCGTCGGCAGGCAGAGGCAGGCTGCGCCGAGCCTTTTCCTTTTTTTTTTTTTTTGGCTGTCCAGTCAGAACAGATAGCATGTTCGTTTGGATGTGACTTGTCGTAAATGATTGTAAATTTTCAGCCGAAACAATATTTTTCTCTCATACAAACTAGCCAGCAGTACTTCTTCATAAACCAACAATGATATGAACCAGCCAACCGAACAGACGGTCTCCAACGCGATGCAGGTTGGTGAATCGACCCTGTCAGGCCGAAGCACGCATGCCGCATTGAGCGATGCCTTTGGAACTTTGGTTGATCTTCCCGGCCTTTCCTCAAGCCAAGGCGGCTGGCCACTGTTCCTCGGGCGGATGGGCGTGCCACCGTACGGCGGTTTGCGTTGCGTTACGTTACCGACCGCAGCGCCTGGACGTACTGTACGTGATGGCCTTGCCGTTTTGCCATTCCATGCCAATGCCATGATTACCGTATCACATGCGCCGATGCGTGGCAGGGGTGCACGACGCTCCGCTCCTGGTTCTGCGCCAACGGAGTGGGGCTGGCTTTCTATGCGCTTTGGCAGTACGTAGCCACACAGCACACGCTTACTCCCTCGGTGCTAAAATAATTATCGTTCTCGCTTCTCAAAAAAATAACTTTGACTAATTTTATATAAAAAATATTAATATTTATGGTACATAATTAATATCATTAGATAGATCGTTAAATTTATTTTTATAATAAATTTATCTAATGATATAAATGTTACATGTATTTTTTATAAATCTAGTCAAATTTATGATACAGGCCTAAAACGACAGTTCGTATGGAAAGGAGAGACTACCGATCAATGTCTGTCGAGGTCTCAAGGACTGGAAACCAAACCCCACCAGGGTTTTTTTTTCCACATGATTTACTGCCGTGCCGTCCCAATGGTCCCATACACATCCACTGCTCGACGCAACGACACTGCACTGCATTGCCATACCCCTACCGCTACCGGCGGGCCACCGTGCGCGACAAGCAGACGCCATGATGAGCATTCATTCACAGCGGAACATGGGAAGTGGTACGATATACAGTAGTATGTACCAACAGAAACGCATCAGCATCAACGCATACCACGGTACACCGAGTAGCTGCCGCACGGCGCCAACCGGTGCACTGTGGCTGCGCCCGCTAGCTGCTGCCCCTTGGTGTGCTGTTTCTTCTGCGCCCGCTCGTGGACTGGATTGGCGCTGCTCATCATGGGGGAACCATTTTTCACGCCCCACCCCTCACTCTGGGCATAATTAACCGAAGACCGAAGAACGAACCGAAAAGATCGAGACCGAGACCGAAAAGTTCGGTCATGAGTTCGGTCCTGGCTCCCAACTAACCGAAGTAACCGATAGAAGTTCGGTCATATGTGTCGGTTAACCGAAGTGACCGTAGTAGTTCTCTAGACTTCGTTCGTAATGTACTGATGAAAGCCCATTGAATTGAGGCCCAGTCCAATGTACTGATGTAACCGTAGGTATATAAGAGTAAGACTCCGAACTCTTCCGGTCTTTGTTTTATATATTATGTTGTTATTTTTTTGCCTTCAAATAGCAAGCATGCTGTTGAAAATTGCTATAGATTCTGCTATTGTTTGTGGCTGCTACTCAGGTCCGGTTAGTTCGGTCGTGACCGAGACCGAACTTCCTCGGTCTTCGTTTTTTGCAAAGACCGATCGATCCCAGGTTTCTAATGATCGAACTGACCGAGGAACCGAACCGGTCTTGCTGGTGGTGTTGCCACATGCGCGCAGAACAGGCCGGGTCAGAGGAGCTGGAGATGCGCGATGGACTCAACAGCACGCAAAGGCGCGCATCCACGTTCGGTTCCACGGGTTGAGGGCAAGGCAGACCGGGCGGTTGGGGCCAGCGACGCTCGGCTGATCCTGATCGGTCCGACAGCGCCAGCGGGGATGGCCTGGGATGCCTGCGACTGTTGAGTGTGGCTGTGAGCGTGAGTGAGCTCAGTACTGGCTGTTGTGATCTACTAGCTGAGTACATACATTAGTGCATTATTACGCGTGGATGGGGGACTGCCGAGAATAACCTCACATTCCTGATCTGGATCTGCCGGGTGCCATCCTGGTCTCACGGAGCCACGGCTCACCTCACCCTCGTGCACAGCACAGCGCTGCATTGTGGATGGGACTCTGGACCTACAATGATTGAGCAGCCTTGTTGAGCGTTTCATCTTAGCTCCGTTTATTTCGCTGAAAAAATAAATTAAAATAATGTTTTAACTGATTTACTGTGACAAAAAAAACATTGTTACAACTAAAAAAATAAACTAAAAGATATGGATTATAAGAGAAACCAACATGACCTGACCAGTTTACAACCACTCGGTCACGGTCAGTATGCCAGCCGCTCTGCTAGCTGTGCCCTGACTACAGTAATGAGTACGCGCGCCTCACTCTTCCCTAGTAACCTGCGTTTAAACAAGCCAAATCACCGTCCCTTCAACTAGACGCTGTTTGGATCCAAACAGCTAATAACAATTAGCTAATAACTTAGCTAACTGTAAGCTCAACTAACAACCATCTGACTAGTTGAATGAAAACAGCTTATAGCAGCTAATAGTTAGGTAGCTAATATTAGTTATTAGCTACCTAACTATTAGCAGCTAATGGATTCAAACAAAACCTTAATCAGCCTCATTATGTCCCTATTCGTTTAGCCCATGTCACTGCACTGTTCATCAAGCTGTAGTCAAAGAATTTAGCTAGGGCATAGGAAAATGAAGCAATCGATCGAAATTAGACACATACTTAGAGTATTAAATATAGCTAAAAAATAACTAATTGTATATATTGCGACTAATTTGCGAGACGAATTTTTAAACCTAATTAGTCTATGATTTAACAATATGTTGCTACAGTAACCATGTGCTAATGATAGATTACTTAGGCTTAATAAATTCGTTTCGCGGATTACTGAGAACTTCTATAATTTATTTTATTATTACCATCAAACACTCCTTTATAATACACCGATGTGACATTATTAAACTTTACTCCCTGAATTTAAACATCACTTAATACTTTTTACACTGTCAAGAAACAGGTGTCACGAGGTAACGAAAAAAGACGATGCATGCAGCTGGGACGATGCGATCGATCCGGATCCTGTAATCCTGTTGCGTGGCCTTTCATGCACATGTTCGTTGGTACAGGTAGGACTGACAGAGTGTGCCCGTAGCCATGTGCTCGGTGGTGTGCTGCGGACCATCGCCTCGTCGGATCGTATTTGCTCTATAAGCCAGGATTTATTAATCAATAAATAATATTTTTTTACATTAAATTAATAAACAGTAGGAAGTCAAACCAGTCCACTGGAGGAGTTGGTTTGGTCAGTCACCATGTCAGCAGTGCGTCGCCGGCGGATAGATAAAATCCCCTGAAGGAGGAGGCTCATCTGCTCTCTGCTCGGGACGAAAGGTCAAATCCGCTGCTCGACTACAGTGATTATCGCGTAAGCTTAAGCCAAATGGACGCTCCTCGCCTGCTGCTCCGTATCCATCGTCATGTTTGTCACTTCGCAGCGAGATGACCAATGTGCCCCTCTGGGCTATTTTTGTTTTTCGGCGCACTCCCTCCGACCAAAAAAAGAAAAACAAAATCTAGATTTAAATCTTGTCAAATGCCTGTCCAAGTTTATATCTAGACTTACATTAAAAAAAGTCGCGGAGATTACCCATAAAGAAATACAATTTTAGTAGAGCAAGAAGTCAAAGTATCTTGAGTTCAACAAAATTTCATAAAAAATATCATATTTATAATACCATATAGGTTTTCATAGATTGTTCATTGAAAATAGTTTCATTATATATCTATTTAATGTCTTAATACTAACAACATTTTTCTAACATTTTCATGAAACTTTAGATAATTCAACCAGAACTAGAATGGTATTGTTTTTATGACAGAGTTAGTACCTTGGCTATTCTAGCTACAACCATAGCTAACAAGGTCGGCTGCACCACACAACTCAGACGACTACATCTTTTATGCTTTGTTACTCCCTCTGACCCCAAAAGAATGTAAAGTCTTGCTTCCGGACGAGTCGAATGATTCGAAATCTAAATATGTACATAGAAAATAATATCAATATTATATCTTTGAATAGCTTTATTATGAAAATATATTTCATGATTAATCTAGTGATACTTGTTTGACTTCTTGGTAAGTGAGATTTCTATTTTTTTTGGAATGGGGGATGTGTTTGGATGGGCGGCTTAACACCTATCCAGATTTTGCTAATGCGACTTCTTCATGTTTGGATGCTTGTATAAGGCGTTAAGCCTGGCCTGAGGAAACCAAAGGGGGGGGGGGTCGGAGCTGGGATATTTAACTTTTTACCATTATAACGGATGGCCACTCCTCGGATAGCAGGTTTAGAATTGGCGCTACGATTTTAGCAAGCTGAGAGAGAAAAAGATACATTTTTACCACTGTCGGTGTTTCGGACCGGGGGGTCCTCAACCGACTAGTGAATTTGAACTGCGTGCCCTAATCCCGGATGGTGATGCAAAGAGACACAAGGTTTATACTGGTTCAGGCAATCGATGCCCTACGTCCAGTCTGAGAGATCGATCTTGTACTCCTTGCACCGAAGTGCTAGTAGTAGGGGGTTACAAGCACGGTGAGAGAGGGAGCTAGTCCCAGGTCTCGGCGAGGTGTCGTGTGGGCTGCTTGAGACGTTGCTCTCAGACGGCTGGGATGTGTGTGTTACAAGGTGTTCTTCTCCGTCAGTTCTCCTCTCCCTAAATGGCCTAAGTCCTCTCTTTTTATAGTTGAAGGGAGGACAAGGACAGTACATGTGCTAACTATACGGCGTCATGCCAACAGGGGCGGCATGGCCGAGCCCTGTGGCCTGCTCCTGTGGCGGCATGGTCGTCGGAGTGGTCCGTCCTTAGAGCACTGGGGCGGCGTGGTGGTCACATCCGATCCTGTGCATCATGGGAGCTCCAGGACTGCCTCGGAGTGGGTGCGACGGCGAACGTGCGAGCCACTATGGACTGACTGTGCATGAGGCCGAGGCTCGGTTGGTGCCGAGGCTGCACCGCCGTGGAGGGGTCTCGACGGACATGAGTCCCGAGATAGCCGAGACCCTGGTGCATAGTGCTGAGGCCCGGAGAGAGCGATTGACCCGGTGTGTTGTCTTGAAGATGGCGATGACCCGGGCCAGACCGTCCATGTCGTGTTGTTTTCGAGGCGGGGATCGCGGGGCACAGTGTGGTGCGGGCGCTGATCGTGTGCACAGCGTCAGGATACAGTGACCGGTAATCCCCGCTGTGCCTTGTCCTAGCTGGTATGGCGCTGATGCGACCCCATGTCCCGTCGGCCATTCTACGGTGTCGAGCCATCGTCCGGCTGAGATTGCGGGAGTGGTTGACGTATTAATGGGATATGACGTGCTGTCGGGAGGGTCGGTCGAGGCGGGGGGTGACGGGCTAAGGACAAACCAGCCTCGAGCGATATGGAGAATGAGGCCTCGCGCGAGACAGAGATCGGACTCCTTGTCGAGGCCTTCCGTGAGAGGCCTCGCGTGAGGCGGAGATTGCACTCCTTGCCGAGGCCTTCCGTGAAAAGCCTCGCGTGAGGCGGAGATTGCGTCAGGACGCCGAGACCTCCTGTGCGAGGCTCGAGGCGGGGCGGAGAGCCTGGTAGGCTTGGACGTGGCCGGTGAGGAGCCTACGGCTTAGCTTCTAGCTTTGCTTTTTGATGGGATTTAAGTGACCCTTTTGATGTTTGCTCGGGGTACCCGGTTCTACGGTACCCGACAGTAGCCCCCGAGCCCCCGGAGGAGTGCATGCACTCTCCTGGGGGTTTGCCGAGGCTTGGTTTATAGCCGCTCCCATAGGAATTGGGTTTTGTTTCTTGAGGTTTCGGTGGGTGCACGCGAGCGCACCCGCCGGGTGTAGCCCCCGAGGCCCTAGAGGAGTGGAGTTACTCCTCCAAGGGCTTTTTTCGTTTTGCGTTTGAGTGAGGAGTTTTTATCGTATTTGTCGAGCCCACAAGTGCAAATTTGGGTCGCGAGGGTCTCGACGAGGTTGCAGGAAAAGCCCTCTAGCCTCCGCACGGAGCGAGAGGTCCATCAGGGGCCCCCCTGGCTTTTGGTATGACCCTCATGCTTCCTTTTTGCTTGGAAGGAGGGGTGTAATGTGCCAGGCTACCCTTGATGGGCGTGAGCGTGGGCACTTCCGGTGAGCTATTATTGGGTGAGTCCAAGTGGAGGCCCGTGCCCCGTTCGCTAGGGGACAGCTAGCGGTCTAGAGACACACTCCAAGAGTACCGGAGGGTTTCTCTAGTGGGTGCCGAGGCCGTTCGCTGGGCCTCGATGGCTCGGTGCCTCCCTATAGTGGGATCCCATTCGGAGTCTTTCCTGCTGATCTCGGACACGACTTAGGACGCCCCAAGCATTTTGCTTACTTGGGCCTCGGCCCCGTATAGGCTCGCCCGCAGTCGTCCCTGACTCTGTTATCCTGGGGCGGCTGTCGAAACCTCTTGGGGCCCAGCTTTTGAACCCCTGGACCGTAATAGGCTCAAAGCCTGGTTCCTTCATATGAAAGGAATAGGCCGGGGGGAATATCTTTCCCATTGGCTCGGCAACGGGTGGCGCGCCTTTTGAGGTAGTTTCCTAGGGAGGCGAAACGACGCCGGCTACCGTAGTGGCCAAGCGTGACGTGGTGGATGGGACGTAACTATTCTCGCATTTAATGAGAAAGACGTGGGCGTGTGGGCCAGCGAAATCAGGTCGTGGTTAACTACGCCGGATCGGGGGGAAACTTCCCCGATTTTGTCGCCCGTTCGTTTCGCCTTCCCCCTGTATAAATACTCAAAGAGTCTCACCCCTCCTCACCTTACCTTGCCTGCATTAGCTCTGCCTCCGTCGAGCCGTCGCTAGAGCAGCGGGTGCCAGGAAGAAGAGGGGAGAAGAGCGAGCCTAGGGAGAAAGCGAGAAAAAAGCAAGAGCGTGGGAGAGAGAGAAAAACTCACCGTCGCATCCGATCCCTCTATCGCACTCATGGCCGGCGACATCATCGTTGTCGAGGTGGACCCCTGGGATCCGTTGGATGTTACCGAGGAGATGCTTCAGTCGCTTGTTGATGGTGGACTCCTTCGCCCGGTGACGGACCCCACCAGGGCGGAGTGGATTGCTCCATACGGCGAGCTAGAGCTGAGGCCTCATGACGGCTACGTCGTGAGCTTCGTCTCCTTTCATGAGCGTGGCCTCGACGTCCTGGCGGATCGGTTCATGCGGGCGCTCCCGTACTACTACGGCGTGGAGCTCCACAACTTCAATCCCAACTCCATCGCTCAGGCGGATATCTTTGTTGCCGTCTGCGAGGGGTATTTGGGGATTGCTCCCCATTAGGAGTTGTGGCTCCACCTATTCCAGGTGGGGCACACCACCAAGCCAATGGGCACATCGGGTACGAGGAAGACGACGAGGGCCGGCAGCTGCACTCTCCAAGTGCACCAGGACCGCCAGCACCTCTACATCCTGGCCCAGCTTGCGTCCTCCAACCGCCGGTGGTACATGAGCTGGTTCTACCTTCGTAACGATGACGGAGGACTTCCCCCTTACACTGGGCAGATTGTGGGGAGCTGCCCAGAGAGATGGAAGTACGGCGTCCCGAAGGACGACCAGCCCAAGCTGTAGCCGCTTCTGGAGGGGTTGGTGAGGCTGCGGGGCCATGGTCTTACCGTGGCTGTGGTCGTGGCCGCCTTCCACCACCGGAGGGTGCTGCCGCTGATGGCTCGGCGGCGGCAGCTGTTCGAGATGAAGCCGGGTGAGCCCATTGAGGGCATCTGGATGTCCTCCTCTGCCCTTTCCGACAAGGAAATTCTTCGTCGGGTGGGAGAGACGGTAGAGGCGAAGCTGAGGGGCGGCAACTTGACCCCTATCACGATGCGGCCATCACGGGGGTTCCTCTCGCTGGTAAGTCATGTACCACTGTAGCCTCTGAGCCTCCTCAGTCTCCCCTTACCCCTTGTTCCCTTATGCGCATCCATCATTCCTGCAAGGGATGAGGGACGTGCGTTCCTCTCCACCGCCCGTTCCCGAGGACACGAGGCGGCGGGCGATCAACCGCGCGCATGCTGACGCGCAGAAAAAATAGAAAGACGCCAAGGCGGTGAAGCGCACAAAGCAGATCCTCGCGCTCGAGGAGCTGGATAAGTGCCGCCGTCAACAAAGGAAGGATGGTCTCCCGTTGGAGGAGTCCCCATCGCCGTCGCTGTCGACAGAGGCCTCGGACGGGGATGATGAGGGCAAGGTGGGGCAAGGTCATCTAGACCATCTCCCTGACATAGTGGAGATGGTGCCTAGGGCGTTGGCAAGCAGCCTGGCACTCCTGGGAGGAGGAGGAGAAGCGGACCCGGGGTCGGCGATTGCCCGCTCCAGGGCCGAGGCCGACATGCCCGGGGCGCGGGCGTTGGGCAAATGCGCTATCAGCTCGGTGGGCTCGACGGCGATGGTGGAACAAGTGGCGGCAGAGGCAATGCTACCGCCCCTGCAGAGGACCGACGGGGCATCGAGGTCCTTTGAGGACCGGCCGGTGCCGATGGACACAGAGGCGATGCCTCTACAGCCGCCTCCGCCTTTGCGGACGAGGTTTGCCATGGCAAAGCGGTTACCACCCCGTTCAAGGTAGGTGTATTTTTGGCAGGGTCATAGTGCCTTCCGTTCGCCTTTTGGTCTCACACTGACCCTGTAGGTTATTTTTCCTTAGTCGGAAGCGACCTGCGGACGGGCTTCCCTTGGCGCCCCTTAAGGCGCTCAAGGCAAGCCTCAGCTCCTCCGCCCACTGGGTGGCGGAGGCACAAGTAGCTATTCAACGCGGCGCGGTGTCGGCGAGGGCCGACCCAAAGGAGCCGGCCGCCCAAGGAGGGGCCGCCGAGGTGACCCCTACATAGACGAGGGAGGGAGTGCTTCTGCCCCGTGAGGGCGAGGCTCACGAGTTGGATGGGGCCGGTGTGCCCTTGGTTGTCGAGGCCCCGGGGGTCTCCGAGGCTGAGGCAACGGAGGCCAGGGCGCCCAAGACCACCGAGACCACAGTGGCCACGGTCGGTGTTTCTGCGACCACTAAGGCCACGATGGCAGAGGCCGGAGCCCCTAAGACCATCGAGGCCATAATTGCTGAGGCCGGAGCCCCCGAGATCATCAAGGCTGACATGATGGCAGCGAGGCCGTCTGTCCAAGAGGCGGAGATGAAGGCGGCGGAGGCCTTGATGGCGCCCTTGGTTCAGGGCCCACCGTTGTTGCGAGAGAGCACCCGAGAGGCGGAGGTCTATCTGATCTCCTCCGATGATACTTTCTGGGCGCGGGAGGTGGTCGACGCTGAGGAGACCGGTGCCGTGGAACAACTGGCTCCGATCTTGGACGAGGGAAGCTCGGCCCTCGTGCGGGCGCAACCTGAGCCTCGCGGGTAGGATCACCCACGGGTACTGTGGCAGAGCCGGGACGACCCTGAGGGGGAGCCTCTGTTCACCCTCGAGGATGCAGCCGAGGGTGGGCGCTGGGGCACCTTCGAGCAATACCGCCAGCTGGTGGAGCGGTCGCTATGGATGGCGCTGTCCGTGGTGGCCGATGAACTGCCCGGAGTCGCCTAGGTTCACGTTTTGTTTTCTCGCATGACGTTGTCTTTTTTTGGGTTTTGTTGCAATCAATGACCCCTGTTCTGCTTCCCTAAGAGCTCGAGACCTGGTCCCTTGGGAAGTCGGTCTTTCTCCAATGGGAGAGAGGCATCTAGGACCAGCTTCAGCGGTAGAAGGGCCTTCTTGCCGGTGCCAACGAGCTCCTGTCGACGCGGAGCGTGGAGGTAGAGGACCTTCACCTTTGTTGTGCTGACGCGAAGGTCGAGGTGGCCACGGCCCAAACGCAGCTCGCCCCTCTGGCAGCGCGGGTCAAGGAATTGGAGGAGGAGCTCACCCGCACAGTCAGCGATCGGGATGCCTTCAGGGGCCGAGCCATTAAAGCTACGGCCTCAGCCACGGCTCTCGTGGGGCAGCTAGGGGCGGAACAGAATGTGCACTAGCTGACGAAAGGTGCCTTGGATGAGGCCCTTGCTGCAGCTGAGGCCTCATGAACCGAGGCTGTGGTTTGGAGGGGGACGGTCGAGGGTGAGTTTTAGTCCCCTCATTTTGTTTTCTTTTCCTTATGTTCGCTCCCTAACTCCCTTGTGTGACGCAGAGCTGGGGAGTGAAGCTTCCAGGGCGGCCGAGGCTTCTCAGGTCGAGGCCCAATGCTTGAAGGAGGAGGCCGAGGCTTCCTGGGCCGAGGCCCTGCGCTGGAAGGAGAAAGCCGAGGCCTGTTAGGTCAAGACCCGACGCTGAGAGCTAAAGGCCAAGGGTGAGTTCCGTGGGCTTCCGCTCCTAATTTAGGTTGTTTTTCCCTCACTCAACCTTATTCTGTTCTCTGTGGTGTAGAGTCAGAGGCGGAGGTTACTCGGGCAGCCGAGGCTTCCAGCATGGTGCAGATGGTGCTCGAGACTGAGATCGGGGAGCACAAGGCGCTGAAACTTGCCGCCCTTTCCACCTGCGAGGCCTTAGAGGTTGAAGGGGTTCAGTCAGGTAGCTCCCTAGGGAGCTGTTTGATCATGCTGAGTAGCCAGATGTGCGAGCGGCTCCGAGGAGCGCTGCACACGGGTGATAAGCGCGCGTTGGCCGTCATCTCTTCTCACTACATTGGCGTCGACCTCCCGGCCATCAGTGATGGGTATGTCCTGCCTGATGATGACGAGGAGGCCGACGCGGCGGTCACGAAGCTGATGGAGGCGGCAAAAGGCCCTAGCACGGCGCTGGCGACGCTCTTCGAAGAGGAGGTGGTTCCTCCCCTACCATCTGCCGGTGCTAAAGGCCCTGAGCCTTGACCTGGGCCCTAGGGGCCATGTAAAAATAGAGTAGGAATTATTTTTGTATCATAACACTTGTGGCCGTCGAGGCCTTTATTTTTGAAGTATTTGTGTTTCTTAGTTGTTTTTCTCATGTTTCTGAGCCTCTGCCCTCTGTTGCTCCTGATCAGATTTTGTTTGCAAAACACCTCCTTGGGGCTTAAGCCATCCCTTGGGCGAGAGGTAGTGAGGGAGTGCTGTAGCCCAGAGGCGTAGGCTGTCTCGCGACTCTACCGGCCTCTTGCTTAGGAAACAGACTTTGGCCCGAGGGGTTTTTACAATCGATTTGTCAGAGCATGCTAGAGTCTTGGCGTAGGAATTTTTTCGAAAAACGACTGAAGAATGGTGCGTGGGACCTAGAGGGAGTCCCCCATCTAGCCCCCGAGGGAGGCTTGGTTCTACCGAGGCAGAGCCGAGTCTCCCTTGCTGTGTTATTGTATTACCGAGACCCACAATGGGCTCAGGGGGTTTCTCAAAAAATTAGACCAACTAAAGAACGTTTTTTAATTGTATTCCGAGAAACAACATATATAATGCTTGGAAATTTAGGGATAAAAGCGACGTAGCTATTCTATGTTCCAAGCGTTGGTGAAGATTTCGCCCTTCTCGTTGGCCAACTTGTAGGTCCCAGGCTTCAGTACTTGGGCGATGATGTACGGCCCTTCCCATGGCAGGGTCAGCTTGTGGTGGCCCTTGTTGCTCTGTGCTAGCCTTAATACCAGGTCGCCTACCTTCAAGTTTCGCCTTCGGACACGTCGGGCCTGATAGCACCGTAGGCTCTACTGGTATTTGGCCGAGTGTAGTAGCACGACGTCTCAGGCTTCCTCCAGTTGATCAAGGGCGTCCTCTCGGGTGGTGCGGTTACTTTGTTCGTTATAGGCTTGTAGCTTTAGGGAACCATATTCCAAGTTAGTGGGGAGGATGGCCTCGGCCCCATAGACCAGGAAGAAAGGCGTGAACCCCGTGGGTCGGCTTAGAGTGTTCCTTAGGCTCCAGATGACCGATGGGAGTTTGGCGAGCCATTTATTGCCAAACTTTTTCAACCAGTTGTGAATCCTTGGCTTGAGGCCTTATAGGATCATGCCGTTGGCACGCTCTACTTGGCCGTTGGTCCTTGGGTGTCCTATGGCCGACCAGGCCACACGGATGTGGTGGTCATCACAAAACGTCAGGAACTTTTTGCCGGTGAACTGTGTCCTGTTGTCGGTGATGATGGTGTTGGGGACCCTAAATCTATGGATAATGTCAGTGAAGAACAGCACTGCCTGCTCGAATTTGATTTGATTGATCGGATGAGCCTCGATCCATTTGGAGAACTTGTCGATTGATTCCAGTAGATGGGTGTGGCCTCTGGGGTCCTTTTGCAGAGGCCCGACCATGTCGAGCCCCCATACGGCAAACAGCCACGTGATGGGGATGGTTTGGAGGGCCTGGGCCAGGAGATGTGTTTGTTGAGCATAGTACTGACATCCTTTGCATGAGCTTACTAGCTTGGTGGCGTCGGCGACCGTCGTCGGCCAGTAAAACCCTTAGGGGAAAGCATTTCCGATGAGCGTCCGAGGCACCACATGGTGCCCACAGACGCCTGCATGCAAGTCCCAAAGCAGGGCTCGGCCCGCCTCGGCAGTGATACATCATTGGAGGACACCTGAGGGACTTCTCCTGTACAATTCGTCATTGTAGAGGACATAGGTCTTGGCTCGGTGCACAAGCCATCGTGCTTCGGTCCTATCGCTAGGAAGCTCCCCCCGATCAAGCCAATCGAGGAATGAGATTCGCCAATCCACGTCCTGATCAGTCTGTGGAGGCTCGGTGTTGACTTCCATGACCTCGGGCTCGATTGAGGGGGTCTCGGCAGTAGAGGGGGCATCGAGCTTCGCTATGGTTTCCACAGGTGGGCCCTCCTCTGTTATCAAGGTGTAGTCAATGGAAGGTTTGTGGAGGTCTCTAGCAAAGACATTTGGGGGGACCGGGGCCTGTGCCGAGGCCATCTTTACCAGCTCGTCGACGGCCTCATTGTACTTTCGCGTGACGTTGTTTAGTTCGAGGCCGTCGAACTTGTCTTCTAGGCGACGTACCAACTTGCAGTAAGCCTCCATTTTGGGGTCGAGGCAATTTGACTCCTTCATCACTTGATCTACGATGAGCTATGAGTCGCCTCAGACATCGAGATGCCGTGCCCCAAGTTCAATGGCGACATGTAAGCTGTTGATGAGGGCCTCATACTCAGCCACGTTGTTGGAGGCAGCGAAGTGGAGCCACACCATGTAGCGCATGCATACTCTGAGGGGCAAGATGAAGAGCAGACCCGTGCCTGCCCTAGTCTTCATTAGGGATCCATCGAAGTACATGGTCCAGCACTCCGTCTGAATTTGAGTAGGTGGTAGTTGGGTGTCTGTCCACTCAGCCACGAAATCGGCCAAGACCTAAGACTTGATCGCTATTCGAGGCGCAAAAGTCAAGGTTTCCCCCATAAGCTCGACGGCCCACTTGGCTATCCTGCCTGAGGCCTCCCGGTTATGAACTATCTCTCCCAGGGGGAAAGATGATACCATAGTCACTGGGTGAGACTCGAAGTAGTGACACAGTTTGTGCTGGGCCAGGACCATGGCGTAGACCAGCTTCTGGATGTGGGGGTAGCATGCTTTGGTCTCGAAGAGCACCTCACTGATGAAATAAACAGGTCGTTGGGTGGGCAGAGCATGCCCCTCTTCCTGCCTCTCTACTACTATGGCAGCGCTAACCACTTGGGTCGTTGCGGCGACGTAGAGTAAGAGGGCCTCATCCCTGGTTGGGGGTACCAGGACGGGAGGATTCGTGAGCAGCGCTTTGAGTCTGTCGAGGGCTTCTTCGGCCTCGGGGGTCCAAGAAAAATGCTCGGATTTTCTCAAGAGTCGGTACAGAGGCAAACCCTTTTTGCCGAGGTGCGAGATGAAGCAGCTTAGGGCTGCAAGACATCCCATAACTCTTTGTACACCCTTGAGCTCTCTGATTGGTCCCATGCTGGTTATGGCCGAGACCTTCTCTAGGTTGGCTTCGATGCCATGTTCCGAGACTATGAATCCCAAGAGCATGCCTCGGGAGACCCTGAATACACATTTCTTGGGATTGAGCTTGATGCCCTTCTCTCTAAGGCATCTGAAGGCTATCCTCAAGTCGTTGACGAGGTTCCCAGCCTTTCTGGTCTTTACCATGATGTTGTCCACATAGGCCTTGATGGTCTGCCCAATGTGGTCACCAAAGACCTAGGTCATGCACCGCTGGTACATGGCCCCTGCATTTCTGAGGCCGAAAGGCATAGTCACATAGCAGTACATGCCGAATGGTGTGATGAAAGAAGTTGCAAGCTGGTCGGACTCCTTCATCTTGATTTGATGGTAACCAGAATATGCATCAAGGAAAGATAGGGTCTCGCACCCTGCGGTGGAATCAACGATTTGATCGATTTGGGGTAATGGGAAGAGGACTTTTGGACAGGCTTTGTTCAAACCGGTGTAGTCTACACACATTCTCCATTTCCCACTTTTCTTCTTGACTAACATGGGGTTAGCAACCACTCTGGGTGGGACACTTCTTTGATGAACCCGGCCACCAAGAGTTTCTGCACCTCCTCACCGATGGCCCTATGCTTTTCCTCGTCGAAGCAGCGTAGGCGTTGCTTCACCGGTCTAGAGCTAGCCCGGATGTCCAAGGCGTGCTCAGCGACCTCCCTCGGTATGCCCGACATGTCTAAGGGACTCCATGCGAATATGTCGTCATTTGCACAAAGGAAGTCGACGAGCATGACTTCCTATTTGATATCGAGGGTGGCGCTGATCCTCAGCGCCCGGTCGTCGGGGCAGGTGGGGTTGACCGGGACGAGCTTGATGGCCTCTGCGGGCTTGAACGTCCCTGCGCGATGCTTGGAGTCAGGCGCCTCGCCACTGAGTTGGTCGATGTTGGCGATGAGGGTCTCGGCCTCGGCGCACTCGATGCACTCGACATCATAGTCGTATGCATGTTCGTACATGGACTCAATTGTGATAATACCGCTGGGGCCTAGCATCTTGAGCTTGAGGGAGGTATAATTGGGAACTACCATGAACTTGGCATAGCACGGCCGCCCCAAGATGGCATGGTAGGTTCCTCCGAATCCGACCACCTTGAAGGTAAGGACTTCCTTGCAGTAGTTGGAGGGGGTGCCAAAGCAGACGGGAAGGTCGATGCGCCCAAGGGGTCACGTGCGTTTCCCTGGCACGATGCCATGGAAGGGTGCGACGTCGCCTCGGAGCATCGATCGATCGATCTCTAAGAGCTCCAGGGTGTTGGCGTATAGGATATTGAGGCCGCTGCCTCTGTCCATCAACACCTTGGAGAGTCGGGTGTTGCCGATGATGGGGTCAACAACAAGTGGGTACTGCTCGGGATTCAGAACATGGTCGGGGTGGTCGTCTTGATCAAAGGTGATCGCCTCTCGAGACCAGTCGAGGTACCGGGGAGTGGCCACCTTGACCGAGAAGACCTCTCAGCATTTCCTCTTTCGCTGTCGCGCTGTAAGGCACGCCGAGGGTCCGTCGAAGATCATGAAGACTTTGTGTACCTCGGGGAACCCATCGTTCTTGTCATCATCCCAGCCGCTGATGCCCTTCTGCTTAGCGTCGTCGTCAAGGGGCTTGAGCCTAGCATAGTAATGCCGTAGCATGGAGCAATCCTCGAGGGCATGCTTGACCGGGCTTTGGTGGTAAGGGTAGGGTTTCTTAAGCATGTCGTCGAAAGGCCTAGGGCCTTTGAAGCCTCAGGGATTCTTGCGTTCTACGACTGCGACCAGATCGGCCCCTAGGACCTCCTGCTTCCCCAGGCGCCCCTTCTTCTTTCTCTTGGGGAGGCGGGAGGCTGAGGCCTCGGGGGCCTCATCCCTCTGCTTACCCTTGGCATCACTGTTGAGGAAGATGGCTCCAACAGCCTCCTCACCTGAGGCGAAGTTGGTGGTGATGTCGAGGAGCGCGGCACGTTCTGACCTAACTCTCGAACCAAGTCTCGACAGGTGGTGCTGGAGAGGAAAGCCTAGACGATCTCCGAGTCGCCGATGCTAAGCAACTCGATGCACTGTTTGGAGAAGCGCCGGATGAAGTCTCGGAGAGACTCGTCCGGTTTCTGGCGACAGTTTTTAAGATCCTAGGAGTTCCCAGGGCGCACGTATGTGCCTTGGAAGTTCCCGATGAAGATCCTAACCAAGTCGTGCCAGTCGTGGATTTGTGAGGGAGGAAGGTGCTTGAGCCAGGCTCGTGGCAAGTCTGACAAGAGCAAGGGGAGGTTGCGGATGATGAGCAGGTCATCGTCCGCGCCACCTAGCTGGTAGGCCAGGCGGTAATCGGCAAGCCAGAGTTTAGGGTTGGTCTCGCCGCTATACTTCGTGAGATTGGCTGGTTGCCGAAATTGGGCCGAGAAAAGAGCAGCGTGGATGGCCCTGCTGAAGACCCGAGGGCCTGACGGTTTAGGAGAAGGACCGCGGTCCTCCTCGCTATCATAGCGGCCACCTCGGTGTGGATGGTAACCCCGAGTGGGCCCCTCGTTGTCGTGGTGTCGTCGCCTGCTGACCACCTCATGGTCTCCCTGCACCTCGTGTCGATTGCTGAGGCAGTCAAGAAGCATAGGGACCCTATGGGCTATCGGTGCTCGAGCGGGCTCGGGACAAACCGAGGCTTCCCTATCCTACCGAGGCGGTGCTACGAGCAAGTTTGAGGCGCCCCGATGCCATCAGGAGGCGGAACTTTTGGCCTGCTGTACCGCGGCGGTCTCTAGGAGATCTCGGAGCTCGCCGCGGACCCACTGCCCCTCTATGGTAGAAGGCTCGGGCATTGCATGGACCAGCATTGCCGCAGCCGCAACATTCTGGCTAGCACGATTGAAGACTAGGGGTTGCTCACTCCCTTCATCATCGTGGATGCGGTGATGCACATCGCAGGCCCTTCGCCGGGCTCCTCCGCCTTCGCCATGACCTCGCTGCTCCTGTTCGAGAGAGTCTCAAAGCTGCTGTAGAAGAAATCGGTCTTGTTCGACCTTGGCCTAGAGCTCACGGAGTTGTTCTAGGTCTAGGCGTTGAGGTTGCGCAAGAGCGGGGTTCTCGTTTCGTGCAGCCGGCAGGACAATGCACGGAGGTGTGGCGGTGCCTGTACCTGGGCGAAGCGGGGAATGGCTGTCCACCCCCTCATCCTCCTTGCCCACCCTCGGCATCCCGAGCCCGACGTGAAAACACTCGCGAGTGGGGTCGTAGGTGCCCTCATTGTCGGAGTCGGAGTAGCCGAAGCAGTAGTCGCTTGCGGCCAGGAAACGGCGCATAGCTCTAGGGTCATGGAGTCTAGAGAAATCCATTCTGGGCCACGCCTTGTCCTCCTCTGAGGAGTTGGTGTGGGCATCTAGGTCGAGAGCGAAGCGCTGGCGACATCCCAAGGCATCCTCATGAGCGGCAGTGTAAGCGTAAGCATAAGAGGTGGCGGCATTTCTCAACCCAAAGGGGTATGGGGATGGTGCCACCGCCGAGCTTTGCTCCGCTGGAGTTGGGTTCTCAGGGGGTGGTGGAGCGGAGCTTGATGACTGGGCGTTGCCGTGTTCCACCAGCGTTTTTCCCTTGTCCAAGCTCAGGCTAGATAGATCCCCGACCAGGGACCTTGCGCCAATAGCTGGTCATAGGATATCGACGGGGAGCGGTGTGTCGCCCTGGATTCGCGTAGCGTTGGGGTGATCTTGCTTGCGTCGTGCCTAGCGAGCGCGGCGAGAGCGGCTGCCCAGGCACCGCATGTGCTTAGGCTACCGGTGCGTGACTTCGTTGTCGGTTGGTGGGGCTTGAGGAGTGAGAAGTACCATGTCGTACTCATGCCCTAGAGACATGAACTCTAGGCTCCCAAACCAAACCACCGTGCCAAGACGCAACGGTCGTACGGGGTCTGCCATCCGGAACTTGCTGGGATAACGAAACTAACATGCAGAGGCCCCTACCAAGCGCGCCAACTATCGGTGTTTCGGACCAGGGGGTCCTCAACTAACTAGTGAATTTGAACTGCGTGCCCCTAATCCCGGATGGTGATGCAAAGAGACATAAGGTTTATACTAGTTCAGGCAATCGATGCCCTACGTCTAGTCTAAGAGATCGATCTTGTATTCCTTGCACTGAAGTGCTAGTAGTAGGGGGTTACAAGCACGGTGAGAGAGGGTGCTAGTCCTAGGTCTCGGTGAGGTGTCATGTGGGCTGCTTGAGACATTGCTCTCAGGTAGCTGGGATGTGTGTGTGTGTTACAAGGTGTTCTTCTCTGTCAGTTCTCCTCTCCCTAAATGGCCTAAGTCCTCTCCTTTTATAGTTAAAGGGAGGACAAGGACAGTACATGTGCTAACTATACGATGTCGTGCCAACAGGGGTGGCATGGCCGAGCCCTGTGGCCTACTCCTATGGCGGCGTGGTCGTCGGAGTGGTCCGTCCTTGGAGCACTAGGGCGGCATGGTGGTCACATCTGATCCTGTGCGTCATGGGAGCTCTAGGACTGCCTCGGAGTGGGTGTAGCGGCGAACGTGCGAGCCACTATGGACTGACTGTGCATGAGGCCGAGGCTCGGTTGGTGCTGAGGCTGCATCGCCGTGGAGGGGTCTCGACGGACATGAGTCCCGAGATAGCTGAGACCCTGGTGCATAGTGCTGAGGCCCGGAGAGAGCGATTGACCTGGTGTGCTATCTTGAAGATGGCGATGACCCGGGCCAGGCCGTCCATGTCATGTTGTTTTTGAGGCGGGGATTGTGGGGCACGGTGTGGTGTGGGTGTTGATCGTGTGCACAGCGTTAGGATATAGTGACCGGTAATCCCCGCCATGCCCTATCCTAGCTGGTATAGCGCTGATGCGACCCCATGTCCCGTCGGCCATTCTGCGGTATCGAGCCATCGTCCGGCTAAGATTGTGGGAGTGGTTGACGTATTAATGGGACATGACGTGTTGTCGGGAGGGTCGGTCGAGGCGGGGGGTGACGGGCTAAGGACAAATCGGCCTCAAGCGATACAGAGAATGAGGCCTCACGCGAGATGGAGATCGGACTCCTTGCTGAGGCCTTCCGTGAGAGGCCTCACGCAAGGCGGAGATTGCACTCCTTGCCGAGGCCTTCCGTGAAAAGCCTTGCGCGAGGTGGAGATTGCGTCAGGATGCTGAGACCTCCTGTGCGAGGCTCAAGGCGGGGTGGAGAGCCTGGTAGGCTCGGACGTGGCCGGTGAGGAGCCTATGGCTTAGCTTCTAGCTTTGCTTTTTTATGGGATTTAAGTGACCCTTTTGATGTTTGCTCGGGGTACCCGGTTCTACGGTACCCGACAACCACAATTGCTGACGTGGCATGACACCTCAGCTGGCCAGCGTGGTAGGCGAATGGAAAATGACCGCCCCTGCCCCTACCCTATCTATCCCTCCCCACGCGCAGCCCGGCCCACTCCAGCTCGCCCTTCCGCTCCTCCTTTCTTCTTCCTCCTACTCTGCTCACCGACGTCGCCACCCAACGCCGCCGCGCACCCCACCGCACCCAACGCCACCCCCACCGTGAGCCATGTCCTCCCCGAGCACCTTGGCGTTGGAGCAAAGGTACGTGCCTTCGAGGCCCTCTCTCCTAGGTCCTCGTTTGCCATTTGATTTTGGGGTTAGGGTTAGGGTTCGTCGATTTGATTTGGTTTTTGGGCTTCTCTGCTTCTCAGGCCGATGTGCATTGCATTCTTCAAATAATGGATTGGAGTGGCTGTCCCGTTTGGTAAGCTAAATCAGTCCCTCCCATTGTACGCTAGCTATGAAGTGTAGGATGTACCCTAACTCTTCATTTATTTCTTGTTGATGTATTATGTTAGGATTGATCCTGGCAACGCATTTAGGCTAGTTG
This sequence comes from Miscanthus floridulus, assembly GCF_019320115.1. Taxonomy (NCBI): domain Eukaryota; kingdom Viridiplantae; phylum Streptophyta; class Magnoliopsida; order Poales; family Poaceae; genus Miscanthus; species Miscanthus floridulus. The sequence continues at coordinate 38,054,446 of NC_089585.1, forward strand.
TTAAGGTTTCTAATTATGTCGCCGATGGGGAGTATGGGCTAGTAGAAATGGCCGAGCAAGAGCATGAGTTGTGGTTGGACAGAACTGGGCAGTATACTCTTGAGAAATTTCATAATGAAATGTCCACAAAGATCATATGGGGGCCATCACAAACTCTATCAGTGTGGGTACTTGACAATGAAAGTGTAGGTTCTGAATGGAAAGTGAGAAGGGATGAACATTTTCAGCAGTTGGTGAAGGATAGATGGGCACAAAGGGTTGCTTTTCTTATAGTTGATGTTGTTAGTAAACATGCAACATCTAGTAATGCTAGTTCTTCACATAGATATGCATCTGGGGTCACTACAGGTGAAGGTAGTAGAATTCCTAGTAATAATGCAGAGGGCACAGGTGATGCATGCAGTTCGCCACCTCCATCTGTGCCTCCTGATATACCAGAACCAGTTAATTGGGCCAATCTGATCATACAACAAGATGAAAGTCATGATGGCGATGCTACTGCAGCTACAGATGAGGACAAAGTATATGAGGCAATGGGCTTTAGGGCAGTAGATGAGGGGGCAGAACAAGCAGCAAGGGAAGCAATACCTATTCCTGCAATGACAACTGAAATGCAACAGGATGAGTGAAGCTGCTATTCCAGTGGATGATAATGTATCAGATGAGCCTGTGCTTGATTAGGACAAAAATAATCCTGACCTATGTGTGGGAATATCATACCCTAGTATGCATGATTTGAGGCTAGCAGTGAAGCAGCATGCCATTGTAAAGAAGTTTGAACTTGGTACTGCTCATTCTGATAAGCAAAGATATAGGACACACTGTGCTGCTCTTGGATGCCCTTGGATTTTTAGAGCTAGGACACAACATGATGGGAGTGTCAGGGTACATTTTCTTGTTTTTTAGTACTAGTGACTTAATTTTCTCTCTCAGCTTTTTACTTATGCAGGCTTCTTCTATCCTTTTGTAGGTTCAGATAAATGAAGGTGTACACACTTGTGCTTCTAGATCAAGAGTGGAGGGGTGTACAATGGCTTCTCAGGCTTGGGTGGCAGAGAGGGCTATACCCTTACTCAAGAAGAAGCCTAGCATGGGTCCTAAGGCATTACAGGAAGCCCTTTAGGATAAGTACAAGATTTAGATCAACTATTAGACTGTAGTTTATGGTAGACAAAGGGCAGCAAACAAGTTGTTTGGTAAATGGGATGATTCATTTGATTGGTTGTATAGATTCAAGGCAGAGGTTGAGATGAGATCACCTGGGAGTATATTAGAGATAGACACTGAGACTATGGAGGACAAGGTACATTTCAAAAGGTTTTTCTACTGTTTCAAGGCTGCAATTGATGGTTTCAGATATGGTTGTAGGCCGTATACTAGTATAGACTCAACAACATTGAATGGACTTTGGAATGGACATCTGCCTATAGCTCAAGCTTTGTATGGACATAATTGGATGTACCCATTGGCTTTTGGATTTTTTGACTCTGAGACTAAGGAAAATTAGACATGGTTTATGGAGCAACTAAGCAAGGCAATAGGCCCCATGGATAAGCTAGCTGTTTGCACTGATGCTTGCAAGGGCCTTGAAGCTACAGTTGCCAAGGTTTTCCCAAACTGTGAACAGAGGGAGTGCTTCAGGCATCTCATGGAGAATATGAAGAAGTACTACCATGGTGATGTTTATGCCAAGAACATGTGGCCTGCTGTTAGAGCTTATACACCACACAAGTTTACCCATTTCTTTGACAAGGTAATAGAAGCTAGCCCAAGTGTGCTTGACTGGCTCAAAGATCATCACAATCTGTTGTGGGCAAGGAGCAAGTTCAGTCCAGACATCAAATGTGACTACATAAATAATAATCTGGCTGAGAGTTGGAATGCTTGGATCAAGGAGCACAAGGATCTACCTGTTCACTGCTTGGTTGATGCAATTAGAGAGAAGACACTTAGGCTTTTTGCAAAGAGGAGGAAGATAGCTAATGCTTTGCCTCATAGAATCCTACCTGCAATTATCCATCAGCTCAATGCAGCTTCCAGGGGTTTAGACCATCTTAAAGTGACTAACATAGAAGTGACTGAGATCTACAAAGATGAAGAGGTTAGGAGGCATGTTGTGTATCCAACACAACATATTTGCACATGTAGAGAGTGGCAAGTGACTAGAAAGCCTTGCCCTCATGCATTGGCTTTAATCACAACTCTGAGGCAACCAAATATGGCCATGTATGTGAACAACTACTACTCTGTTGAGAAGTTCCAGGCTACATACAATGGGATTATTCCCAGCATAACAGATAGTGGACAGTGGCCCTAGGTGGACAAGGGCTTCAAGTGCCACCCACCCGATATGAAGAAGAGAGAACAAGGCAGACAGAAGAAGAACATGCATCTTGCCCCAACTGAGAGAAGTGGCAAAGCAACAAGATAGGTAAAATGCCTTGGTTGTGGTTGAAAGCATCTAGGCCCCTAGTTGGGTTTCGGTGATTAATGACAATACAAGATTACTATGACTAACGTGTGTTTTGCAGAGGCAATTAAGTTAGGTCATGGTAATGGAGATCGATTGGGCAATCATATTTGTCATGCCCCTACGATGGAAATCGTTTCAGTTTTCAAAGGATGGATGACAAGGTTAAGGATGACTAGTTCTAAGTGTCGATTGGAGTTGGAGTGACACTTAGAGTAGTTTAGGACTTTGTTTTTCCTTTGGCCGTACTATTAAGGGGGGCATAGACGGGTAGCTTGACCTAGTTGAGTCTAGTGAGTTAGGTGTGGTGCACACTTGTTAAAACTAGCTCTAGGTAGCTCCTATGAATGCCTAAGATCCTTTGGAGCAAACTTCATTCACATATGATCGAGAGTTGGAAGTGAATGGAGGGTCAAATGCTGACCGGACGCTGGCCCCGGTGTGACCGAACGCTGGCCGTAGGGTTCGGTCAGTTCATTTGATCAGCTATCTGCGTTTGGTGCGACCAAACGCTGAAGAGGTCAAGTGACCGGACGCTGAAAGGCAGCATCCGGTCGACTCCAGTAAGGTTCTAGAGAAGGGAATCTACGACCGGACACGTCCGGTCAGTACTGACCGGACCCTGAGGGTTCAGCGTCCGATTGAGTCCAGTAAGGTTCCTGTAAGGGTTTTACACGACCGGACGCGTCCGGTCAGTGCTCATCAGACCCTGCCAGCGTTCGGTCAATTCATTTTTACTGGTTCATGGGTTGAACTGTCCGGAGCGTCCGGTCAACACGACCGGAGCGTCCGGTCACCCCATAGAAGCTCATAACGGTTTGTTTTTTAGGCTGCCTTATAAATAGAAGCTCCACTCATGTGTAGAGTCACTTTTGCTCATTCTAACAGTTGAGAAACACGTTTGTGAGTGCCAAGAAGAGCAAGGTCCTAGTGAGGTGATTGAGATTTGAGAATCCAAGAGAGTAGCCTCATTAGTGAATCAAGAGTAGCCAAGTGTGCATCCATCTTCTCATTAGGCTTCGCGTGGTCAAGTGAGAGTTCGTGCTTGTTACTCTTGGTGATCGCCATCACCTAGACGGCTTGGTAGTGGTTGGAAGCTTGGTGATCACCCGGCGGAGCTTGTGGGTGACCCAACTCAAGGTGTGAGCGGCTTTGGGTGATTCGCCGTGACGGAGTGTCGAAGAATCAACCCGTAGAGAGCACTTGATCCTTGCGCGGATCAAGGGGGAGCTACACCCTTGTGTGGGTGCTCCAACGAGGACTAGTGGGGAGTAGCGACTCTCCGATACCTCGGCAAAACATCGCCACATTCCTCCCTCTCTTTACTTTGAGCATTTACTTTGAGTATTTACTTTGTGCAATTCAATACTTGTCTTTACATTCATAGAATTGCCATGCTAGAGTAAGTTTGGAACATAGGTTGTAAGTCCTTTGTGCGTTAGTTTGATAGAAACACTTTTCTAGGCACAAGGGGTTAATTGGGCTATCCGTAGGATTTGATTATTGCAAGAAAATTTAGAATTAGCCCAATTCACCCTCCCTCTTGGGCATCTTGATCCTTTCAGTGGTGAGTATGGCCACAGGAGTGGAAGCTGGAGGTGTTCACTGACTGGCACCAAGAAAAGGTAATGTACTGCCCCTACTGTTAAGTACAATTATAACAATTAACCGTAGACCCTAACAACTACATTGCAGGAAAAGGACTAAAAAATCAGCCCCTAAACCTGGAAGGAAGAAGAGGCAGACAGACCCTACTCCTAGTGGAGAAAATACAGCAAGAACAAGGGCAGCAATGGCTAGAGAAGCAGTGGCTAAGGCAGCTAGGGAGGCTCAGGAAGCTGCAGCTAAAGCTTATGTAGCTGCTAAAGCTGCAGCAGCTGCAGAGAGAGAAGTCCTAGATGTGGCTCCAATTGAGGTTCAACATGCACCACCCTCAACCAATGCAGCAACTAGAAGGTATGCCCTACTTATAAAATTGCATATTTATGAATATCATCTAACACTTGGTATGTCCTTTAAATAGGAACCTCTGCTAGGATCTACAGGTGGTGAATGTGGTCGATGAAACAACAAGTGCTTCTGTGGACATGCAACCTAAGAAAATGACTCCAAGAAAGAAGCAGCTAGCTACAAAGGTGAGGAAGAGCCCAGCCAAAAAGGGGAAGAAATGAGAGCAACATCTGTGACATGTTCATTTTGGCTGTAAAGGCCCAAAAATTCTTTTTTGTGTGACTAAGACCTGATGATCACTGTGACTAAGACCTTCTGATCACTATATATTGTGAACTGCTATGACTAAGACCTCTTTTGGTTCATGCTATCTGCCTATTATGAACTGCTATGCTGGATTTGATATGGCCAAAATCTAAACATAGATGCATGAAACCAGACATTTTATTTTCATTCAAACACATTTTTCATTGCCATTCTTTCATGCATTGTCACTTCATTACATCATTGCAGCAGCCATACATCAGTAAACATGCCTACATTGTCACTTCCTAACAACATACATCAGTACACATCCAACTACAAAGCATACAACACAGGCAATGAACATGTTCATCTGCCAAATCAGTGACTCCATCTTCTCCTCCAATTCTTTCCCCTTCTTGTCACCCCCTTGTCACCATTTGGACTGTCAACTTCCTCTTCCTGTGACATGTTCATCTCTTCCTAGTTCGACGGCCGAACCAGGATAATGCCGTTACGCTGCAAATCCTGAAAATATCCCTTCTCGAATCGGTAGTATCCACAGAGCTTCGGGTACTGGAAATATCAACTAGGATTGGAGGGAGATTTAGAGCCCTAAATGCCAGCGAGGGGGCATAGATGAGATTATACAGAACTCACCCCGTTCCTCGCGCATTTGAAGTACAGACGGTCATGGTTTTCGCTGTCTTTCTTCATCCGCCCCTCCACCACCCTAACAATACCGTAGTCTGGGCACATGATCAGTGGGAAGCCACTAAGCTCACCAACCGGATCCATGGTCATGGAAGCAGTGCTGGAGCTCCGGATCCCTTGCTGCAGCCTACTCCTAGCCTTTCCCGCGGAGGAGCTGGCTGCGTACTGGGACATGGCTCGCGGTGGGGGCGGCGTTGGGCGCGGCGGGGTGCGCGGCGGCGTTGGGTGGTGGCGTCGGCGAGCAGAGCGGGAGGAAGAAGAAAGGAGGAGCGGAAGGGCGAGCTGGAGTGGGCCGGGCCGCGCGTGGGGAGGGATAGAGAGGGCAGGGGCAGGGGCGGTCATTTTCCATTCGCCTGCCATGCTGGTCAGCTGAGGTGCCGTGCCACGTCAGTAATTGTAGTAAAAATGTATTGTTTTTCTCTCTCAGCTGCTAAAATCGTAGCGTCAATTCTAAACCTGCTATCCGAGGAGTGGCCATCCGTTATGATGATAAAAAGTTAAATATCCCGTCGGAGCCTAGCTTGTGGGAAACGGCTAGGGCGAGCATTTTCATGGAGCCAGGCTGGGGCTATGCGACCACTGTCTCTGCGCCGCTGTTAAGCTGCCAAGCATGTGCGCCGCTTGTGTTGCCGCCCTTTGTCTCGTTCGCACACACCGACTATAGTCTCGTCCGCGGTGGCTTCGACTTCGCAGTGGGTGCGGACTGCCGCTACGCTTCGAGGAAGCTGTCGCGGTGATTGCATTTGCACTTGGAGGGAGTTGTTGCTTGCTTCACGTGAAAGAATTTTGTCACCGTGCCCGTGGATTGCATTTTTCTCGAATTTATTTTTTAGCGTTTTCTGAATTCGTGATTGCATTTGAGTTTCGAGGGACCTCCAAAAGGTGATACTCCCATTGTGTCTATGTGAACACCGCCCTGTTGCCCCTTCCATGGTGTTCGTGGAGCAGCATGGCCGGTGCTCACAACCTATTCGACAAAATGCCTGAATCAGAGAGGACGGAGGTGAACTCATCTTAGCAAAAATGAGGTGAATGCGCTTGAACTAGTCTATCAACCAAACAAGATCTAACCAATCCAGACTTGTCTAGAACAAAGCAACCAAACAAGCATTGGTTGCATTAGCTAAAGCTGACGAGAGCTAGTTTGTGTTATTTTGCTAGCCAGGCTTGACGGTAGAAGCGAACCTACACACCCATAGTCCTTGAGTCTTGACTTGCCCACTCCAACAATGACTTACTAGTCTTTGTAGAGTCATGTCACGTTGATGATGGTACTCATGTTGCACGTACATGTTAATATTCTATGTTAATGACACTTATCTAATATTATAAATAATTAAATACTAGTATTTTTATATAAACTTGGCCAAACTCACAAAAGCAAAGAGTGATGAGATGACCATCTCATTTCAATTTGGTAACTCAACTAGTTGTCTTAGTTTTTAGTTAATTTTAGTTAAAAAGTAAGATAAGAATTGCCCCAGTGCATGAAGAAATTATCATTAATAGTATAAGGGGGTGTTTGGTTACTACAGAAAAATTTTAGTCCCTGTCCCATCGGATGTTTGGACACATGCATGAAGTATTAAATATAGACGAAAAAAATAACTAATTGCACAGATTGTGGCTAATTTGCGAGACGAATTTTTTAAGCCTAATTAGTCCATGATTTGACAATGTGATGCTACAGTAAATATGTGCTAATGGTGGATTAATTAGGCTTAATAAATTCGTCTCGTAAATTAGTCTCCATCTATATAATTAGTTTTATAATTAACTTATATTTAGTTCTCCTAAATAACATCCGAACGTCCGATGTGACATGGACTAAAATTTAGTCACGGAATCAAACACCCGCTAACACTCCTGGCCCGACGTAGTGACCAAAATCCAGCCTGATGATTCAAAAAAAAAAGTACTCCTAGCCTGATGATGTACGCAAAACAAAAAAAAGATTTGCCATGTACGCAAAACGAGACAGTCAGCCAGCCCATCCTGGGCCGACGCCGGCAAAACCAGAAGCAAACAAACGCCGAGACGCTCCCAGGGCAGTAACGTCACACAGCAACAACCGTTCCGTTCCATGGGGGAACCGGGGGCAACACCGTCATTTCCGCTGGCCCGGAAGCGGACACCCGAAAAATTTCAAAATCCAAGCGCCCAACGGGCCGTTTTCGAACCCGACGCTGCCGGCCGTCCGATGGGAACGATCGGACGGCCCCGCTGGAGGGAACGCGACTGGGCCGCCTGATCCGGTGCCCTAGCCCCCGCGCCCACTATAAAATCCGCCCCCTTTCTGGCCACTCGATCATTTCATTTACCACACCTCCCCTTCCCCTCCCCGCTCCCCCTCATCTGGACGGCCGACTCGCTTCTGTGAGGTAAAATGCGGCGGAATCCTTGTGCGATACTACCTTGTTGCTCGCGTCTGATCTGTGTGCAATTTTGGGTTTTGTTTCGTGTTTCCGTGGGGGATCTATGTCTGGTAGTAGCAGATTTGGGGACTTTTTTAGGTTTCGTTTTGTGGGGTTTGAATTTTGGGGCTAGATTCGGCACTGTTCGTCTAAATGGCTGTTTAGCCGATTACACACCGTTTAAAAGCACACGGTGGTACACCGTTTCCGTTTAATGGATTGTTTTAAACGGTCGTTTTTCCCGTTTAATGACCGACTGTTTACCGTTTTGCGTTTAGAATAACACTGGATTTGGGTGGATGTTGCGGTTTGCTTCGCTGCTGGTGCGGCTATGTTTTTGCTTAGATCTGCACCGCTCCAAATTTTGTTCCGGCGTTTGGATTATCTGACCGACTGTTTACCGTTTAGCGTTTGGATTCATCTATCGCTGATTCGGGATTCTAAAGGTTCTTATATTGGGATTTGGTTTTGTTCGTAGGTGACGCGCTTCACTGAGGTGTTCTCATAGAATTTCAGGTAGATCTCAAGCTGCTCCTCACTTGCCTTGTGCTACAGCCAATGTTTTAAGTTTTCTGCAATCCTCTTTTTTTTTATTTGCACTTTTTCCTTGTTATTACCGGATCTGATTGATTTCGTGCCGGACCTTGTTATTCCTCCACAGATCTGGTTCTCCACTCCCATTTCGGAATTATGTCTCCATCATTTTCTTGCTACTAACCGCCCTTCTGCTCCCCTCCCACCTGCAGCTACCAACCTTGAGATCCAGCCATGAGGGAGATCCTCCACATCCAGGGCGGTCAGTGCGGCAACCAGATCGGTTCCAAGTTCTGGGAGGTTGTCTGCGACGAGCATGGTATCGACCCCACCGGACGCTACGTCGGCACCTCCGACCTCCAGCTCGAGCGCGTCAACGTCTACTACAACGAGGCCTCATGCGGCCGCTTCGTGCCGCGCGCCGTGCTCATGGACCTCGAGCCCGGCACCATGGACAGCGTCCGCACCGGCCCGTACGGCCAGATCTTCCGCCCCGACAACTTCGTCTTCGGCCAGTCTGGCGCGGGGAACAACTGGGCCAAGGGCCACTACACCGAGGGCGCTGAGCTCATCGACTCCGTGCTTGACGTCGTGAGGAAAGAGGCGGAGAACTGCGACTGCCTCCAAGGTCCTTTTCATTTTTACCATCCTTAAATGCTTACTGTTAATTATCTTTTGACCTGAAAGCACACTGTTCATCATGCTTGTGTGATTGCTATGACGTGTGTTAGATCTGATGAGAGCACTTTCAGATCCGATGCTGTCTATTACGCTTGGAAGGCACCATCATGTGATTATTTACCTTGTAAGCATGCTTTGGTGTAGTTACTTGATTGTTGGCCAGTGTGTGCTTGCTGGTGAACTTTAGTATTCTATATCGTTGATACTAATAATTTATCTACCCCTTGTCTTTGTTTTGTTGACTACTATACTTTAGGATTAACCCCTATGTATTGCTGGATTGTGTTTTTATTTGCTGTTAAGTGTAGCCACATGAGCCTGTTCACCAATATCGATTTTCACTGGTTTTAACTGCAAATGAAGTTTGACCCATATATGCTGTTTGATTTCATTCATACCTGAAAGGCTTTTTAAAAGTGTCCATATGCAATATGTGATTGGCATCTGTAATATTGGACCACACATTGCCCTTCACTTTTCGGGGGAAAAAAAGAGATCGTCTCTATCTGGTTTTGTGCACAGGGTTACTATGATAGCATTCAGAAGTCCTTGGTCTCATAGTGTAATTTAACTTGCTTCTACAGTGTGTTGGCTGCAACTTATTAATATTCTTAACTTGCTGTGATCAGGTTTCCAGGTTTGCCATTCCCTTGGAGGGGGCACTGGATCTGGAATGGGCACCCTTCTCATCTCAAAGATCAGGGAAGAGTACCCTGATCGGATGATGCTCACTTTTTCTGTCTTTCCCTCACCTAAGGTCTCAGACACTGTTGTTGAACCATACAATGCAACACTTTCTGTCCATCAGTTGGTTGAGAACGCAGATGAGTGCATGGTTCTGGACAATGAGGCACTCTATGACATCTGCTTCCGAACTCTGAAGCTTACGACACCTAGCTGTGAGTTGATTTAAACTCAAGTCAATTATCCTGTGTTGAAAATGTGTTGTTTGTGATGTTGCTTTATCAGCTAGATTTATGTTCCCATGATGGCCTTGCCACTATGATATATTTTTGCTTAGTAATTTAATTCAGTTTTTAATATTTTGTATTGCCAGATATTTTGATGTTATTGTGGCATGGCCCTAATTAGTTGGTTAGTTGCACATGGCTGCCCTATTAAAAAAAAAGCTGGTACCTGCTGTGTACCAGATTAATTAATATGTTTTGCACTTGTCCTGTTCATCAATTAAGCCAACTCTTTATTTCTCCATGGCTGTCCTTGTCGATGTGCTGTTCTGTAGTAATAGAAAATTAGCCTAGTTATATAATCAATAACCTTGGCTTATCACATGAATTGACTTCACACCTGTTTAGACATCGGCTATTCCTTCTGTATGCTTTGTAATTATAGTGTTCACTTCCTGAGTAATTTTGATTATTTACAGAAATCATGTAGCAGTTTATTATGTTGTAATTCTTGAATACTGTTCTGACAGTTTTTTTCTGAACAGTTGGAGACTTGAACCACTTGATCAGTGCAACAATGAGTGGAGTCACTTGCTGCCTGCGCTTCCCAGGACAGCTGAACTCTGACTTGCGCAAGCTTGCAGTCAACCTGATCCCATTCCCTCGCCTGCACTTCTTCATGGTCGGCTTTGCGCCACTCACCTCGCGTGGCTCGCAGCAGTACCGTGCTCTCACCGTCCCTGAGCTAACCCAGCAGATGTGGGATGCCAAGAACATGATGTGTGCTGCTGACCCGCGCCATGGACGCTATCTCACAGCCTCTGCCATGTTCCGTGGCAAGATGAGCACTAAGGAGGTTGATGAGCAGATGATCAACGTCCAGAACAAGAACTCGTCCTACTTCGTCGAGTGGATCCCCAACAATGTCAAGTCCAGTGTCTGCGACATCCCGCCTCGTGGCCTCTCCATGGCCTCCACCTTCATTGGCAACTCCACCTCCATCCAGGAGATGTTCCGCCGTGTGAGCGAGCAGTTCACTGCTATGTTCAGGAGGAAGGCTTTCTTGCATTGGTACACTGGCGAGGGCATGGACGAGATGGAGTTCACTGAAGCTGAGAGCAACATGAACGATCTGGTGTCTGAGTACCAGCAGTACCAGGATGCCACTGCTGATGAGGAGGCGGAATATGAGGACGAGGAGGATGCCATCCAAGACGAGTAAGGAGCTGGTTTTCTTTCAAGCTGGAGATTGCGTATGGTTTGCTTATTGTATTCGCGCATGTTTATGCTGTGTAGTAGTACTTCCGTGGGTAGCATGCTGTATGCTACCACTTGCCCTCTTTCGCCACCATAAAGACTTGTTCACCTGCGCTGCTTGATATGCCATGTCGTATATGTGTGGAGTATTTGATTATTGTATCTGCATGCTTGCTCCTGTGATGATTCTTATAACATTAAGAATGCGGATTTGTCCCTTGCACTTGATTGCTCTCGTTGGATCAGCACGGCTCGGACATATCTTAGTGCTGCCTCGCTGGCCCATGGGCACCGGACACGGCCGGCGGGACCTCAACCTCATCGATAACTCTGCCAGAGCCGATTACCGTCGCGCCATATGGACTCACAAGAATCCTCGTATTGAAGATTGGCTGCCACAGTAGTTTTTCTCCAGGATCTAGATGCACCTAGAGAGAGTAGCTTGTTGGAAGTGTCGATGGACTCGTACAGTGTTTTGTAATTTGTGTCTTCGGGTTCAGTCTTCCTGAAAGAAAAATGGTCAGGTTTGCGAAGGAAAAAAGTACCGAGTCTCGACATCAGACGGAGACTTTTCAGTTGACGAAGGCCTTTCCTTGAAAGCTAGACAATCTCTGTTTTGGCTTTCAAATACAGCCAGTGGCGGATCTAGAAACGGGCTCTGCCCCGGGCTAACTGCTGTGACGGCCTGCTGGCCTTTCTCCTCCTCGCCTCCTCGAGGTGGGTTAATAGGTCTTTTTATGCTGTTTTTATAAAGCAATTCCCCACTGCTTATGGGCCTCGCCCCGGGCTGTAGCCCGGGGCCCAAATCCGCCCCTGAATACAGCCATGGATAATTTTCGTACTTGTTTTTTCGCGTCTTTCAGAAGGGTTCATACAGTAACTTCGGATCCGATTTGACCATCTTTGGATTAGGATTCTAAAGTTAGCAACTAGAAACAGTGTTCCAAAGACTTTAGAAGTCTTCTCCACCTTTAAATCGATGATTGCAGCCCTTGTTATTGACGAAACTTTAAATCGATGATTGCCTCAGCTTGTACATGCAAACACTGTGTAGGGAATTTCCATTATTAAAAGATGCAGGAGAGTTTCACGGTTTTGGTTGGGTCATCCCAGTTCCAGCTCCGTGCTATAGTAGCCAAGGAACCGGAGCCGAAGGAGAAAAAAAAAACGGTTTCTTTTGACTTCTAGTTCATTTGACGAAGAGAGAAAAAACAGCTTCCATGAGTTGGAGGAGCCAGAACCGGAGGAGAAAAAAAAGAGTGGCTCCTTCATTTAGAGAAGAGAAAAAAATGGCTTTGATGAAATGTAGCTGGAGGAGTCAAAAATAGTGACCCATCTTGACTCTCAGTTCATTTGGAGAAGAGAGAAAAAAAATCTTGAACCAAAAAGAGAGCAATAAAATAAATTCAATGTGGTGCAAGTGCTAAAAAAATGCATTAGTTAAAATTTGTATGGCCAGCAAATTAGCATCACCCTCCAGCACAATTACACAGCAAGCAGAAACGAAGGCTTAGAAAGAGAAAGCAGGATAAGTTCACTAGCAGTGACAGAGCAGTAGACCACGACCAGATCATTTAAACTGAAACAGAGTTTGATATGCAGTCTCTCATGAGCTGAAACTAATTAAGACGACACAGTCTATATATGTCTTGCTACTCCTGATTATATCAGTATATATCTTAATGCTGTTCAATGACCTTGTCCACTATAAGGCTCGTACTATTTATCATTTCCACCAATTTTCCGATTGCCAAGAAACCCTCCGGTGAGCACCTTATTTCTGCCAAGAGCACTACTTGAAGCACCCGCACTCCGTTCCTCACCTGTCTAAGGCCGGTCGTAATACTGCAGAAATACAAAAAATTCAAAAAAAATGTCAGCAGGCTGAGAAATCAATTCCCCTTATTAAACATTTTTCCTATCCTAGCACACACAAAAAAAGTAACAATAACTTATTCATATTAACCCGCACTTATTCATATTAAAAGATGATAAACTTGAAATTCCAGAAAACCACATATCGTTGCTTCTATACTGTTGTTAACTAACAATGTGACGTATCGTAGCTACTGCAGGGTAAAAAGCTAGAGATCATATATGCAGGGTAATGGCCTTTTGAGCACCTTCCTGGCCCAGCCCAAATTAAGATACTCTCTCAACCCTGTAATACAGCGCATTTTAGCATTCAAAATTTGTCTTCAAATATAATGCATTCTAGAGCACAAAAACTAGTTTTACATTAAATACTTTTTATTTATCAACAAATCACCATTAACCATGTTGATGATAACGTCTGATTAGGAAATAAAATAAGGATAATGTGTCTTTTATGTTCTCTCTTAATTTGTCTTTAAATCTCTGAAATGCACTACATTACATTACAGGACAGAGGGAATATGTATAAGACATATGTCCACAACAGCAACACTGGACCAAGAAATTCCTACTGCACATGTCTAGCATATTAATTCCAACTGTGGCCATAAAAGGAAATATGACTATATGTGTATCACAGCTTTTATAATATGGCATTGGGCTAGGATAAATGGAGAATACAGTTTTATGAAGTGATTGTTCTAGAGCACATAGAAATCCAACAAAAAATATTCCGGTGCCCCTATAAATCCAGCCTTTATCGGGAAAAATCACAACGGAGCAAAACACTGCAAAATTAAAGGCTAATATAATGTTATAAGTAGGACCTCATGTGATCGTACCTGGAGTATAGAAGCTCACAAAGGGGATAATGTCATAGAAACCATAGCTTAAAACCTTGGTGACCTACCCAGAGTTCAGATCAAAAGTGTAGACCCCATCAACCGTATACACGAAGATGACACCCACGGCATCCGCAACGGCAACCACACAGAACGCAAGGGCATGAGCAGGGAGCAGCGTCCTGAGCTCAATGTGTCTACTCACTACCCATTGTTCCACATTTCCATCAGCACTAACCTCCATTGACCAGAGTATGAGATTAGACTCCATGTCCACTTCCGCGAGCCCTAGGCCGCCATCGTCCATCGCCATGGGCACAACGCGGCGGGGATACCAACTGATCGGTATGTGCATCACAGACATCACCCTCATGGCCAGATCGTACTTGAGCATTGCCATTCCCATCCGAAAAACAAAGTAGAGTGCATTCCCTGCTAGAGCAGGGAGCACCGCCTCATGGAGATAATCATCAGGAAGGTTCGCAGAGGTCGCTTCACTCCATGTGGCAGAATCTGATGAGTAGACGCTGGCAAACATCTCCTTGTCGTCGATGCCAACAAAGACGACGCGGAAGTCCCCCGGGCAGCAACCTAGGTGGTCACAGGTGCCAAGGCCGGCGGCGCCGGTGGTGGCGCAAAGCACCGCGGCGGTCCAGTTGCGCACCGGCTGGTCCCGCAGCAGAGGCGGCAGGGGCCACTGCTCATCGGTGATAGGGTCCCAAACGATGAGAGCGGCCTCCACTCCCTGGAACACGTCGCCGCATCGAGCTATTCTGTTGAGGAGGACCCGACCGTGGCGGGCGTCGTGTGCGCGGTAGTCATGGCGGTCGGGGCGGACCGGCCGGAACACGCGCGTGGGGATGAAACGTGCGTATCCGCCGGTGTCGATGAGGTTGCCGAGGAACCCCAGCAGCAGCGGCGTCCGATGGCGCTCGCGGTATCGATGGCGGAATCCACGACTAGCGATGAGGCGGGCCCAGCGCTTGCAGATGAGAGCAGCACAGAGGAGATGCTCGTGGTCGTCAGGAGGGATGCAGAGCAAGATCTCCTCGACGATCTCGTCCGGCAGCCGCGGCGGCGCGCGGTGGGTACCTAGTAGGTCGGGGAAGCAGAATTCCACGCTTCCGCTTTCGCTTCCGAGAGAGAGGAAACCAGGGGGCAGTTTCACCATGGATTGAGGGACTTGATTCCTATCTTATGGGGCCCACAAGACTTTTTTGAAACAATTGTGGGGTCTACAAGACTAGGATTGAAATTTTTGAATCACTTGACCTATCAAAAAAGAATTTTAATAAATACAGAAAACATGCCTTAACAGTTCAGATATCTGTCAATTTTTTTTTGATTTTGGCAACTATCCAGGCACATATGGTTTTAGGGTTATAATCAAGGTCCACACGGCTTAGAGGGAGGCTTGCCGGCCCTGTGATGGTGGGCGGTTGGTGCGAGCTGTCGCCGAGGTGGCAAGGGCTGATGGATGAGCAGAGTCGCCAATAAGAGTAACAAATCTTAGACAAATATACCATGGAGGCGGCAAGGAGTAGTGGATCTGTCACCACATATAGAGGAGGAGTGTAGTTGTCTTACCAGATTAGAAGAGCGTCCGACGCAAAGGCAGGTCTGCATCAGTGGAGGAATCAAGAGCGACGACGGGGCTGTCTCAGTGCTAGGCACAACAATGGCGCTGCGCAGTGTTGGGTAAGAGCTTGAGCTCTTGCGGTGGTAGGTGGGAATGAGGGAGAGGTCTTTAGGGTTGGGTTTCTTATATAGATATCTAATCTAAATTTATGACGCCCGATTCTAATCGGAGGGACTAAAACAGACTAAAATCTAACTAGCATAAACCTTCTAAATTTGTCATAAGATAACAGACATGCAAGCGATGAAACCTTTAGATGGAGTCCCTTTTTGTATTTTTGCTTGTGTTGCCTTATAGTTCTCGCAAGTCATCACTAGAGTATGGTTGCAGTTTCTCAAAACAAAGAAGTCTTTACTGCTCGGTGTTTTTACTGCCAGCAATAACAATGGGATGTATCACACACTACCTCAGATCGAGACTTCACTGCCAGTTCAAACCCCCCTTCATTGTTGAATTTTGAACCGGCACAATGAAACCAGTAGTGTTGGAGGGTTCACATCAGTGCCGGTTCTTATAAACTGGTAGTGATCACAATCTTCACTGCCGGTTCGTGGAGCCTTGATGAACAACAATTGTAGCTCAAAACTACAATTTATTCTACATCAATTGAAATTAGTTGCCACATTTTGAAAAACAATTATTCTACACTAATTATAGAAAAATTGAAATTGGTAGCCTCATAAAGATTGAAATTGGTAGCTGTGTCATGCGCCTCGATCAGGGACCCAACATCGGGTCAAGTGGGCCAGGAGGAGCTCATGACCCAACCCTGACCAACCCCGAACCCCTGGCGCGCGAGGCAGACAGTGTGCACAGCCAGGGGAGCGGGCCACCTCTGCTCCTCAAATTCCCCTGCATCCAAGGTGATCCAGAATAAAAAGGAGAAAACCAGAAAATATAGGAAAATAAATAGGACATCGCTTGGATAAAATAAATTAGAAATTAGCCAGGGAATAAATAACTTGTAAATGAAGCAGTCCAAATCTATAAGGACTCTTTTCTCAATTTTTTTTTGAAAAAAAGTCTAGATCACTTAGGGACCGAGAGCTTCACTAAGGCTTACGTCTACTCATCTGAGGCCGACAAGTGGAGCCGAACAGCCTCTATTGAGCTACCTTGGTATGTTGAGCAACTTTTCCAGTGCCCTTGTTGGGAATGCACTCTACTTCCTCCTACAGCACTACAATGGAATCCTAGAGTACGATTTGGTCAAGAATGAACTATCAGTCATAAGGCTACCGCCGATATGCATCGTGTCTGCCATTATTGTGCTCATGTCAGTGGAGGATGATGGGTTGGGATTTGCCATGATGTATGACGATTTCTCTCTCTGCATATGGTTGAGGGAGTCTGCTCCGACTCCGAGTGGTGGATGGACATGGAGGCAGTATAAAGTTGTTGACCTCAAGGGTCACCTCAAGGGTCTTCTCCCTGCTTCTGACCTCTCATGCTCTACATCGTTGCTGCTGTGGATGCTGTCCGTGTTTTTGTCCGTGTTCTTGGCTATTGATCTATCTGGCAGAACTAGGAATGTATCTGATGCTGATGCCCACACTGTAAATATTATTCCCTACATGAGTTTCTGCACTCCAGGTAATTGCCGCATGTGTCTTGGGCCATGTTGAATTCTGTAAAGTTTTACTTTCTCTAGGTTTAATTGCTGGTATTAATTCAACTTAGTAGCATGCATGGAAGTATGGGCAATGATATATTGGTTCAAGAATAATGAGTTTTTCAGAGTAGAATATTGCAATATATATAACATAAAGTTGTACTACATTTTATTTTTTATGGACCATCGTAAAATTGGTTTGATCTTCCAAGAAACTTGTTTATCTATTAGGCTGCCTGGTTGTTAAATGCTGGACCTCCATATATTAGGGCCTGCTTTGTTTTCTAAAGCAATTTTTGGTCCCTGTGTTTGGTTTTACTTGTTCGTCGAGTACACAGATTGGTTCGATAACCAATCTATTTATCTTTACATAATTTGTGTATTTATGCAGCATTTAGAGCAGCCTCCATCGATGACGGGCCAAGCACGGTTGCTTCTAATAATGCATGAGAAATGGACGGTACTCCTATCACTGATTTAGCTAAGGTGCTGTTAGTCTGCTGGCCTTTAGCTAGGGTGTTTCTGCATTTTGTTGGAGCATCTTGTCTCTCTTAAACTGTTATTAGATTTATGGCTGGCAACAGGTTTTGATGGGCTAGCCTATGTAAGTGTATATCAGTACTTTTGCTTTCAATGAAATACTGGAAAAAGTATGATTTGTTTGGTCTAATATCTGTTTTGTAGTTCTGGGGAAAACTAGTATATTTCTAAATAAAATGTGTATATTGAATAAATAAAAACTGCAATTTCATATGAACGGTTGTTACTTCAAATTAGTTTTGGTTAGTTCGACGCATCTTGTACATATTAATTAAAGATTGCTTGTATGGTAACCGCCAAGCCTTACCCAATAACCTACAAACTTACAGCTCCGATCCATAGAATAATTTTGTAATGCATGGAGAAGTTTGAAAATTTTTACTTACTTGAAGAGGACCAAGTCAATCATTATGGGTTGCCGAGTTGTACATTGTTGACATGGTGCACCGGTGCTTACATCTTGTGTCATTTGCACCAGACCCTGAAAAACTACAAACAATTTCTGCTTCTTTTTGACTTGGTCAGTGACTTTGTGCGTCATAGTATGCATGCTGCTAAGAAGTCAAATATGGCTGACTACTTGTGCAAGCCTCCAGATTTGTATATAAGCTAGCAAACATGTGTCCGTGCGTTGCAATGGAATTCAATGCACCGTTCGCTTGGAGGAATTTTGGAGGAATCTGAATGAATCTAGAGGAATTTATAAGAGGAAAACATTGTTCCAAATGAAAAAAGAAGCGGATCAAGCCAGGTTTAAGGACACGTGAACGGGGCCAATACATATAGGAATCAGACTCCGCATCATCGAACACCGGTAATAAGTCCGGATCATATGAGATACGTAGGACGCGACCCAATACATATTGGAGTTGGTCTCTGTATTCATCGTAGCTAGGTGCGAGTTGTCGTAACTCATGAGTACGTGTCGGTGTTTTGGACCGGCGGGCCCTCAACCAACTAGTAAAAAACGTACTGCGTGTCCCTAATCCTGGATGGTGATGCAAAGAGTCACAAGGTTTATACTGGTTCGGGCAATGAGTGCCCTACGTCCAGTCTGAGAGATCGATCTTGTATTTCTTGCACTGAAATGCTCGTAGTAGGGGGTTACAAGCAGGGCGAGAGAGGGAGCTAGTCCTAGGTCTCTGCGTGGAGCGGCGTGGATTGCTTGAGATCTTGGCCTTAAGCGGCGGAGAAGCGTGCATGTTACAGAATGTCGAGTGTGTGTTCGTCTACCTCGCGAACCCGTCCGCCTCCACCCCCCTGAAACGGTCCAAATCCCTCCCTTTTATAGTTGAAGGAGGGACAGGGGTGATACATGTGTTAGCCATGCGGCGTCGTGCGAACAGAGACGGCACGTCCGAGCCCTGTAGCCTATTACTATGGCGACATGGTTGATGGAGTGGTCCTGCCCTTGAAGTGCTGGAGCAACGTGCTGGTCACATCCGATCTTGTGCGACGTGGGAGCTCCAGTGATGGCTGGGCGCAGGGCCTGGCGAGCGACGTGCTGGTTGCTGTGCGTTGACTGCGTGAAGAGCCGAGGCTCAGTTGGCGCCGAGGCCGAGCCGTCGCAGGGGGCTCGGCAGGCGTGAATCCCGAGGTTGCCGAGACCCTGAAGTAGATTGCCGAGACGTGGAGGGAGCAGTTGGTTATGTACACTGATTCCGAGGCTATAGTGACCTGGGCTTGACTCCGCACGCCGCGTTGTTTCTGGAGCAGGGGTTAGGTAGCACAGTGCAGTACAGGCGCCGGTCGTGGGCACAATACCGAGCACAGTGGTTGGTAACCTCTGTCTTGTCCTATCTCGGGCGGCATGGCTTCGATGTGACTAGCGTCCAGTCGGCCACGCCGCTGTGTCGAGCCGTCGTTCGGCTGATATCGCGGGAGCAGTCGAACGCGCCGGTCGGTCGTGACGTCTTGTCCGGGAAGTTGGTCGAGGCGGAGGCGACGGGGTTGTTTTGCCGAGCCGGCCTTGAGCGAGGCGGAGAATCGGCATCTCGTCCGAGGTTGTACGCGCGGGGTCTCGGGCGAGACAGAGAATTGGTTCCTCGGCCGAGGCCTTTCGCGCGAGGCATCGAGCGAGACGGAAAATCGGTAGGCCATCCGAGGCCCTCCGTGTGAGGCCTCTAGCGAGGCGGAGATTCGGTAGGCCGGCCGAGGCCTTCCGTGCGAGGCCTTTAGCGAGGCAGAGAGTAGGCGGCTTCGGACATGGCCGGGGTTTGGCCAACAATTGTCCCTTGGCTTTGACTTTGACGGGGTCTAAGCGATTTTTCGATTGTCGCTTAGGGGACCCCTTCTCGTGGTACTCGACAGTACGTGTCATGAATCAGGTTCACATACGAGACACGGAGGGTATGAGTGCATTAATGCAAAGATAGTTAGGTGGAGGTGGATGGAAAATATAGGTGGAGAGAAATTTTACTACTTTAATAATATATTATTAGGTACAGGTACAATAGATAAACCCTATTCCATAATAATGTTTGTCGCACTCAACTCATTTGCATACAACACATTCATAGATCAAAACCCACTTGGTATTTTGGCCCTGTTAGGATCAAAGGAATTTCATAGGATTTTTACAAGAATCCATTCTTTTGGAAAGTTTTCGCAAAATGGCGTTTAGAACAAAGGAAACAAGAACAGTGATATGGAAGAAACTTTCCTACAACCATTGATTTAATGGCAAATAAAACATCCGGTCAGAACCAATGGTTTCGCGGAAGCCTGAGGCAGCGCACTAAGCATAGTGAAGATAGAGAACGAGTAGCTAATACTACCAAAGGACGAACTAGGAACCATGGCGCAACCGTCGCTACCCATGCCTACCTCATCGTAGACCACCGTTACCGGAGTCCCTCACTGACCTGCCTTCTGCGCGGCTCCACACGACCGCACCCACCGCACAGTCACAACCTTGTCCCGGAGATTCACATGCTGCTGCTTCGCTTTAGATCAGGGCAATGGAGAAAGGAGTAAGAACTGTGCGGGGATGATAACGAGAGGATAAGAATGATGAAAGGAAACGATGAAGGCTCTATCTAGTCCAACAAGTAGACAGTGAACTGAGAGTAGTTCAGCTGGTCCTCGACGTGACAAAGTGCTCGTATTTTTCTTGATTTATTTCAGAATTTAACTGTGCTATTCTTTTAGCTGTAGGTGATGTGTTCATCGACAGCGAGACGTCTACGGTGACTTCATTAATCTCGAGATTTTCTGATCCAACTCAGTTCTTTAGAGATACTCATAGAGATAGGGTGTGCATGTGTTTATAGGTATGAGTGTGCGCTCGTATATGTGAGTGTCTGCGTCTGTAACCAAGTCTTGCAAAAAAAAAGTAGATAGGAGCAAGAGTGTGTTGGGTCATCATGTCAGAAGAGAAGAAAAAGCAGTTCTGTGCAACCGTGGAACCCACATTAAGTTAGTTTTCTAAGTTTATGATTCCAGTGTTTCAAACACTATTTTCTATGTTTTTTTTATGTATCTTTAATTCCTCTGTTTTACTACTACACATCTATCTTTTTTTTGGTTTCATTTGTTTTATATTCCTTTTATCCGAACAGGCTCTTAGCATATTGCCGATGGCATCCTAAATTGCGAACCACCATAATGGCACAGAGGTTGTCAATGGTGATGCCATCTGCAGGAAGAAGTCCATCGATCTTCTGGTAGAGCTGGGCCTCCCCAAGAGTCTCCTGCCTATGGAGGACATCTAGGAGTCTGGGCTAACGGGCTTTTCTATATAGGCATTCCATCATGATGGTCGAATTGGCCCACCTTGGCCCATGCTATTCATTCTTCTCTCCTTTTACCAAATCCAAGTGGATGGAGTGACAGGTTGTGGTGGCAGGGGCGACCCGTTCTAGACGTAAGTGGATAGTTTTTTCTTTTGAAAATTTTCCTTGGTTGGGCGACAAATTTTGTGCTCTGCTTTGCCTCTTGATCCATTTTAATTTAACTAGGAAATAATACTCATGTTGCAATAGAAGAAAAACCCTGACATGCTGATCAAATCTTTTTCTTATGAGATTACACGGGACAACGCAGACACTCACAACACACGCACACTCACCCCATATGGATGCACGTATGGAAACCCTACCCCTATGAGCATCATCAAAGATCGGTCTGGCAAATTCTCGAGACAAAATTGACGAAGTCACCACATACGTCTTGCTGTTGATAGGAACGTCGTCTATCACTAAAAGCACAAAGCTGTTAGATCCTAGAATATTCGCTCCCATGAGGAGTCGAACCTAGGACCTCATGTGCTATTGAGGCTCTTTTAACCACCAGACTACATGCCCTTCCGCATCATCAAATCTAATAAACATGGTCTATTTTTTTTATAGGAATTATATAGCATTGTTAGAACAACTCCAACAACTTGGCTATTCTTGTTGTGGAGGTTATTTTAGAATTTATATAACAAAAAAGTTGGCTCCAACAGATATGCTATCCAACTTTGTAAAATAAGAAGGTGGTTATCCCTAATTTTCGGTGGCCATATATAGTCAACCACGGGCGCTCACTATCTAACTTTTTAAAATAGCAAGACTGTTGTTGACCTCTTCTTTTTTAAGGACTTTTCTATTTTACAAAATGGATAAACAAAGGAATTTGGCTAATAATTTTAGCCAAGCTATTGACAATGTGTTTGGTCAACTAAACATCATATTGGCTGTGCATTGTGTTCCTTTTCTAAACACATATATAAGAACATGCCTACTGGCTGGTCCACGGAACCAGAGATTGTGGGTTCCATCCCGAGTGGAGTCGTTGCTGAGTAGGGATGAAAACGGATCGGATACGGACGGATATTACTGATATTATATTTGTTTTCATATTTTTGTCCGGATTCAGATTCGAATACGGATAGTGTCAACTATGTCGGATAGGATACGATTGGATATCGACATCATAAATATGCGATTTGAGTATTCGGATACGGATACGGTGTCGGATGTTGGATATCCGGACTCGGATACGAACAGATCTCAACCCCTCTAAACGGATTCAGTTTCGAATACGGTCGGAAAATATCCGTACTGTTTTCATCCCTATTGCTGAGCATGCTGTCTTTTAAAACCCGCGGTCTCTCCATTTCCCCCACTTGTCCATGTTGTTTTGAAACCTATACCCCATTTTATTTTTTTACAAAGGGAAGGGGAACTTATATTAAATCTTGGCACAGTACATCCCCAAATTACACATGAAAAAATCTAAAATGAAAAATACATTATATATTATCCAGATTCTTCCATTGTCTTCTTTCCCAATAGCTTCCCTCGAACGTCGCAGCCAAAGTGTAGTCCTTATGCCGCATCCAACGACCAACTCTAAAACATTGGACATGCCACAAGATCCAACGCTTCAGAATCGGTCCAAAGCACATCTAAATCGCTGAAAGAATATCAACAGTTGCATCATCGGATACGGCATAGGCTGCAGAATCATCACCTGAAGACCTTGAATTTCTCTCTGCGACCATCGATATCGACGGTGAGATCGATGATCCAGAGTCGTTATCCTTGTTGGGGCTCCTAGAAGCACCCCTCCCCTTGCAGACAAAGGCCACCAATTAGCTGCCTACAACGACGATCTCGTCATGGCAATCACCGAAGCCATCGCAACCAAAAATCATCTGATTTTGCTAGAAATTTATTTGGACTAAAACCCTAAGACACTAGAAAAACTATGGGAAAAAGATGGGTCCCCTCAGTAGAGTCACCGCAGAGGAAGAAGGAGAGAGGCCCTAGGCACGACGACAGCGGCAGCGGAGTGAGGAGCCGGCGGTCCTACCCTAGGCCCTAGGTGGCGGCGGCGGCGTGAAAGGCTCTCCCACTCCATTCCAAATGCCGTTGTGGGTTGTGGGCAGTCTGACCGGCCCATTGGGCAATCTGACTGCTGGGGCACCTTTAGTCTGGTCTGAACGTTGTTGGTGATGTGGGTTGCCAAGTGTTTTGTCCGATAGTGCTAGTGGTAGGCGTGGTCTAGCAGCCATGTGTGTCTAGCAGAGTAGAAGACACACGAGAAGTTCAAATTGGGAGCACACTTTCTGTAGTGGTGCCACTCGGTGGGCACAGGAGAATACACCGAATAAAGGGTGATATTCCACGTGTTTGAACCTGAGAGGAAGGAGTTTGGATTGGATTTTTCCGGTGGGGCACCGGAGTAGAGGCACATTCAGAAAAGAGTCGTTAGCCTACCATTGGGCTCTGGCCGTTCTAACCTCCAGGTCCGCGCAGAGCATGAAAAAGCAGAGTAATGGCTAGTTGAGGGCTCGTCTATATATAGGGGTGGCTCTTGGCATCTTGGGCATGTTGTATTCATGAAGAGGACCTCATTTATACTCCTCTGAGTTCTCTCGTACTCTGGCATGTGAGGCATAATTTGGAGAGCTAAAGAGTCACTCTAGTGGTGCGCTTTGAGAGAATGATAAAGTGACACTAGGTGTTGATTTGCAAGAGGGTTGTGCTTGTTACTCTTGGAGGTTTCCACTCCTAAATGGCTTGGTGGCTGCGACTCCGTGAAGCACCACATGGAGATTGTGTGGTAGCTCCAGAAGAGACTTGTTTAGAGTTCTTGTGCTCATCCCTGCCAAAGGAAGGCAAAGAGCAACTCTAGTATATAGACAGGCTCGTGGAGTTCCTTGTTGATCGACCGGCTCAAGACTAGTGCTCACAACAAAGCCTACCTTGTGGGGGTAGTCCAAGTTTGCGGGCTTAGTAAACTAATTGAGGAGCAGCAATCCTCGGACTCATCTCAAAAAGAAGTAAGTGGTTGGTAAGCCACCGAATGAAAGCCCTAGTTTGGTTTTGGCTAATCGATGAAACCTATTTGGACTAACCCTTTGTCTAAGTGATGGAAGAGTTAGGGTGGTCCAAGTCCAAGTGATGGAGCTAGATGATGGTCATGATGATGGTGATGGCCAAAGTGAAGATCAAGTGCTCCAACTTGGAAAAGAAAAAAAAAAGAAAAACAAAATGGGCTCAAGGCAAAGGTAAAATTGATAGGGCCATTTTGTTTTTTTCCAATCAAGACACCATTGAGGGTGTGATTGGGTTTATGATAGATAGCCGTACTATTAAGAGGGGTGATCTCGAAGTTAATACGGCTGTCTAAGTGCCACTAGGTGATTTAACTCCATGCATTTGCATTAGAACCTAGTGAGTGCTAACATCCCTTGGAAAACATGTTTGTGAAATGCTAAGTCACATACACAAGTGTTGGAAACTTGGTGGAGTTAGAACATTTGCACAAGGGATGAAAGAGGAGAAGAGAAAGGGGTCACTGAGGTGACTGGACGCTGTCCCCGGGTTGACCGGACGCGTTCGATACCTTACCCTAGGTGTGGCCGGTCTGCTAGGTGCGACCGAATGCTAGCTTGGGGGCACGCCCCTCGCATTGTTCATGGAATGGCACAACACGTAGTGGTGGACCAAACGTGGTGGAGGGTCCAGTCACTCCTGACTGGACACGTCCGATTGTGAAAAAGAGGCTCTAGGAGCTCTCTGGATCGCACCGGACTCTTGTTTTGGTCAAGTCTGGTCGCATCTCCAGACGTTGAGTGAGCGTGCGCGTGGGCTACAATGGCTCAATTCAAGTGGTCGAGTGACACGATGGTGACATGTGGCGCACCGGACACTGATGTAGTGCGTCCGGTCGGTGCTAGAGCGTCCGGTCTGGACGCAGATAACCCAATAAGTTGGCCAACGGGTATGAGGACTTTGGGACTTCTATAAATAGGTGTTGGCTGGCTCTAGATCACCCTCTTGGACATTTTGATCATTGATACGTCCTTGTGAGCTAAGCCAAACACCTCCCACTTATCTCCTTCATTGATTCATCATCTTTGTGGGATTAGGAGTGATACTAGTGCATTTGCTTAGAGTTTGAGCATCTAGTGGCACTAATGATTGTGTGAGCTATGGAATTGCTTGTTACTCTTGGTGGTTGCTACCACGTAGATGGCTTGGATTAGCTTGAGGAGGTTGGCACAAGTTGGTGATTATTTGTGGCCATCTCCCGGTGGTTTGTGAGGGGTTCTTGGGCTTATTCCCTGGCGGAGAGCCAAAAGCACCTCTAGTTGATTGCTCGTGAAGTTGAGTGCCCTCATCTTGTGTAGGTTCTTGCGGCACCCAAGTGTTGGGCTAGGTGTGGTGCCTATTAGCTCGCAAACCACCAAGTGAATTGGCCTTCACAACGGGGACTAGCGTGTCGATAAGCACGTGAACCTTGGGAGAAAAATGTGTGTCAGTTGTCTCTTAGATTTCACTTGGTATTCTTGATTGATTGTCTCTTGCCACGTCAGTATATCTCTCTACCTCTTGTATTTATATTTCTAGAGATATTTTGTGTAGAGGTAGCTTGAGTAACTAGTGTAGCTATGTAATAGTTGTTAATCTAGTTGTAATTAGCTAGCTCACTAGTTAAGCAAGTAAAGACTTAGCCATTGTGTGCCTTAGTGATCATACTTCACTAGACTTGTGGATAGGTGGCTTGCAACCCTTGTGTAGAGCTAGAGAAAAATTGCATTACGCCTTTTGTCTTACTAATCAAGTTGCTCTAGTGTGTTTGTAGAATTTTTATTAGGCTATTCACCCCCTCTAGCCATTTAGGACCTTTCACCGAACCTCGGGAGAAAAATCTTTGTGTGATCCATGTCTCCCCATTGGTTTGCCTACTAGACTTGTAGCTAACAAGTTGGAGATGCCCGAAGAATTGGCAGGAGTACACCCAGTGTTCCATGTATCATAGCTACGCAAGTGCTTGAAGCTACCAGGTGAGACACTTTGGAATATAAGGAGCACCCTATCCAGATACTTGATAAAGTCGAGAAGGAAACCAGAAGCACAACCATACCTATGTGCAAGGTTCAGTGGAGCAACCACACTGAACGAGAAGCCACTTGGGAGAAAGAGTTAGAACTTTGGATGCTCTACCCCTACCTCTTCGAAAGGTGCGTCAAACCTTAAATCTTGGGACGAGATTCTTGTGAGGGGGGAGTACTGTAACAACCCAAGTTTTCCAATAACAAAAAATCTAAACTTAAAATTTTTTCCAACAAAACCCATGTATGGTGAGTGAGCATACTAGGAAACCATCTTCATAGTTGCACAAGTAGAACCCAAGGTAGAGTGTTTGAGCATATGCATTTAATTAACAACATGAGTTGCTTCTTTTTGGATTTATGCTTGTTAATAAAATTGTATCAAACTTCTTTTAATTCAACTTGATGTGTGTGTGTGCTTCCAAGGCTCTAGCCCAAATGTGGACCTTAGTGGACCTAGAGGACCCACCCATACTTGTATACAAGCATTGGCTACACTTAAACAAGTATAGGAAACCAAGAAATAGATTTTGGAAATAGAAAAGGGAAAAGAAGAAGCTAGAAATAGAAAAGGCCCAAGCAGCAGCCCAGCAGCCACAGTAGGCCTAGCGCCACGGCCCAGCGCTCTGCCCGCACCCGCGCTCACGCACGTGACCACGCGGCCCAGCGTCGCGGCCCACGCCTGTGCTCGCATCGCAACATGCCGCTGTCACCTTCCCTGCTGCCACCGATGGGTGGACCCCGCATGTCATCCCCTTCCCCACGCCCTCTACCTTTGCATCGAGCAGAGCAACGACACTGGAGGGGGGAATCTTCCCTGCCTGACCGCTCAGTTCTGTCTGCCTCCAGGCCATTGGGCACCGACGCACAGAAGGGCGCCACGTCCATGATCCGCGGTGTTCATGCCTCCCCTAGCCCACACTGTGCCGCGCGTGATGTTCGTCGCCACAGCCTCGCACCATGATGCCACCCCGTCCTTGCCTTGACCACCCGTCATTCAAATTAGGAGCGCCAGCACCCGCGCAACCACCCCGTGCACACAAAAACCCTATCCTAGGAGCCCCAATAGTCGTACACGTACCCCCTCCATCCCTTCCCACCGTTCACCGCCATTGCCATAGCCATGAGTGGCTATATAAGCCACTGCGGTGCCCTAGCGCCTCTCCCATACCCTACTGCCACTCCGTGGCACTGCTACACCCATGCCAAGCTTGAGAAGAGAAGGAGGGGCAAGGAGAAGGAGGAAGGAGAGGAACCGAAGCCGTCGGAGTTCCATCTGTGGCCATCGGAGACGGGGACAACGCCGGACGTCTTCTTCCTCGTTGCGGGTCGGCACGGCACTGCTACCTCTCAACATGGCCATGACTCTCCTTGCACTGCTATCCTATCTTCCCTGCCACCATGGTGAGCCCCCCGTCACCCCTTTGCCCACCATCATGCATGCACGCCATGATCACTGGCGTGGTTCCCCCCTTGGGAAGCCCAAGGCAGCGCCTTTACACCATCACAAGGCACCTCACATACACGCACACCTGCACGAGTCACCGCACGGTGAAGCCGAGCCACATGGGCTGGGGAATGCTAGTGCCGTCATGTCGCACCCACGTGTTCGCCATGGCTAGACCCCGCCATGGCGAGGTTCTATTCCGGTCACCTCCGGCTGGTAGAGGTAAGGAAAATGCTTCGGCGAGTTTCGCCTCGCCGAGAGGCGCACTACACTCTAGAAGAAGGAGGGGAAGGAGCCCTAGGAGCCGTCGGTCGTGTCTGCCTCATCGGACTGCCATATTCCCCATGCCACCACCGTGCCGTAGCTGTTCCCATTGAATCTGACCGCCTTGTTGAGCGAGGAAAGGCCAATGATGTTCACAGTGATGCCACACACCTAGCTGCCTAGTTGGTTGTCCGTCTAGGCCACTCTAGACCTAGGTTCACCATCACCAAAGCCCCGCCGGAGCTTCGCTGCACCTTCTATCGCCGAGTGGACTCTACCGTGAGAGATGGTCACCGGCGCCACCCTTTGTGACGTGACATGACCCCAGTTGCGTGGAAAGGAGCCCCTTCATGGCTCCTATTGCACGTGCCATAGGGCCACAGCGAGGAGCAGAGCACCCACTTTTTGCCTTTCCATGTGCCTGTTTCACCGTGAACTAGAGAGAGGAGCAGGAGAGGTGGATCTGGTCCACTGTGGACCCAGCCAGCGGTCCGTTGACCAGCGCTGCGAGTCCACCATGAGCCACGCCCATAGACATGAGCTCAGTAGCAGCCGCTAGCGCCATGTGGATGCACGTAGAGCTGACACATGTCCGGCCCAGCCTGGCCCAGACCGGCCCAACCCGGCCTATATCCGGCCCGCTAGGCCTAGTCCGAGCCCGATCAAATGTTGACCATTGACCATTGACCTGGTCCCACCTGTCAGCCACTACTGAGCCACGAGCCAATCAGGATGCACCATGTGTCATCACCTAATTAATTCAACTCTTTTTTTAGAAAATGGATTTAACTTAGAAAATTCATAGTAAATTCATCCGACTTCAGAAAAATATGAAACCAGTGTCCAAATTTTTCTAAAAATGAGCTCTACGTCATAGGCTTATGTTTGAGTGCTTTTGGATCTTTTGAATTTCCATTGCTTCTTTGTGATCATCTATAGGAGTCGCTTATCGTGGCTATATGTCTCGTTCAATAGACCTAGTGGACCCGCAGACTGAGGAGTACGACCCTGACTACACTGATGACCTTGTAGATGACTTGCCCACAGGTGCCATGTCCCACCCAACCTTGTAGAATCCTATTAGACATGCTATAATGTAGCTGCTAGTGCTTTACTTTTATGCAAATGATCTGTGATAGGTTGCATGGTAGAATTGCTTGTAAGCCATTACCTTGTCGCAACCTATACCCTTACACACCCGCTGATAGGCTAGACGCTCGCTTACATACTTGCTACTACTTCTACTATGCATTATATCTATGATGTGATGCTTAGGGGATGATTGTTTGTGAGTGGTTAAGGCACATGGTGCTGATAATGTGGTAATAATCGGGGAGATCTTGGCGTGGCCCACGCCTGCGCTCGCATCGCAACATGCCGCTGTCACCTTCCCTGCTGCCACTGATGGGTGGACCCCGCATGTCATCCCCTTCCCCATGCCCTCTACCTTTGCACCGAGCAGAGCAACGACACCGGAGGGGGGAATCTTCCCTGCCTGATCGCTCACTTCTGTCTGCCTCTAGGCCATTGGGCACCGACGCACAGAAGGGCGCCACGTCCATGATCCGCGGCGTTCGTGCCTCCCCCAGCCCACACTGTGCCGTGCGTGATGTTCGTCGCCATAGCCTCGCACCATGATGCCACCCCGTCCTTGCCTTGACCACCCATCATTCGAATTAGGAGCGCCAGCACCCGCGCAACCACCCTGTGCACACAAAAACCCTATCCTAGGAGCCCCGATAGTCGTACACGTACCCCCTCCATCCCTTCCCGCCGTTCACCGCCATTGCCATAGCCATGAGTGGCTATATAAGCCACCGCGGTGCCCTAGCGCCTCTCCCATACCCTACTACCACTCCGTGGCACCGCTACACCCATGCCAAGCTTGAGAAGAGAAGGAGGGGCAAGGAGAAGGAGGAAGGAGAGGAACCGAAGCCGTCAGAGTTCCATCTGTGGCCATCGGAGACGGGGACAACGCCAGACGTCTTCTTCCTCATTGCGGGTCGGCACGACACTGCTACCTCTCGACATGGCCATGACTCTCCTTGCACTGCTATCCTATCTTCCCTGCCACCACGATGAGCCCCCCGTCACCCCTTTGCCCACCATCGTGCACGCACGCCATGATCACCGGCATGGTTCCCCCCTTGGGAAGCCCAAGGCAGCGCCTTTACACCATCACAAGGCACCTCACATACACGCACACCTGCACGAGTCACCGCACGGTGAAGCCGAGCCACATGGGCTGGGGAATGCTAGTGCCGTCATGTCGCACCCACGTGTTCGCCATGGCTAGACCCCGCCATGGCGAGGTTCTATTCCGGTCACCTCTGGCTGGTAGAGGTAAGGAGGATGCTTCGGCGAGTTTCGCCTCGCTGAGAGGCGCACTGCACTCTAGAAGAAGGAGGGGAAGGAGCCCTAGGAGCCGTCGGTCGTGTCTGCCTCATCGGACTGCCATATTCCCCATGCCACCACCGTGCCGTAGCTGTTCCCATTGAATCTGACCGCCTTGTTGAGCGAGGAAAGGCCAATGATGTTCACAGTGATGCCACACACCTAGCTGCCTAGTTGGTTGTCCGTCTAGGCCACTCTAGACCTAGGTTCACCATCACCAAAGCCCCGCCGGAGCTTCGCTGCACCTTCTATCGCCGAGTGGACTCTACCGTGAGAGATGGTCACCGGCGCCACCCTTTGTGACGTGACATGACCCCAGTTGCGTGGAAAGGAGCCCCTTCATGGCTCCTATTGCACGTGCCATAGGGCCACAGCGAGGAGCAGAGCACCCACTTTTTGCCTTTCCATGTGCCTGTTTCACCGTGAACTAGAGAGAGGAGCAGGAGAGGTGGATCTGGTCCACTGTGGACCCAGCCAGCGGTCCGTTGACCAGCGCTGCGAGTCCACCATGAGCCACGCCCATAGACATGAGCTCAGTAGCAGCCGCTAGCGCCATGTGGATGCACGTAGAGCTGACACATGTCCGGCCCAGCCTGGCCCAGACCGGCCCAACCCGGCCTATATCCGGCCCGCTAGGCCTAGTCCGAGCCCGATCAAATGTTGACCATTGACCATTGACCTGGTCCCACCTGTCAGCCACTACTGAGCCACGAGCCAATCAGGATGCACCATGTGTCATCACCTAATTAATTCAACTCTTTTTTTAGAAAATGGATTTAACTTAGAAAATTCATAGTAAATTCATCCGACTTCAGAAAAATATGAAACCAGTGTCCAAATTTTTCTAAAAATGAGCTCTACGTCATAGGCTTATGTTTGAGTGCTTTTGGATCTTTTGAATTTCCATTGCTTCTTTGTGATCATCTATAGGAGTCGCTTATCGTGGCTATATGTCTCGTTCAATAGACCTAGTGGACCCGCAGACTGAGGAGTACGACCCTGACTACACTGATGACCTTGTAGATGACTTGCCCACAGGTGCCATGTCCCACCCAACCTTGTAGAATCCTATTAGACATGCTATAATGTAGCTGCTAGTGCTTTACTTTTATGCAAATGATCTGTGATAGGTTGCATGGTAGAATTGCTTGTAAGCCATTACCTTGTCGCAACCTATACCCTTACACACCCGCTGATAGGCTAGACGCTCGCTTACATACTTGCTACTACTTCTACTATGCA
This sequence comes from Miscanthus floridulus, assembly GCF_019320115.1. Taxonomy (NCBI): domain Eukaryota; kingdom Viridiplantae; phylum Streptophyta; class Magnoliopsida; order Poales; family Poaceae; genus Miscanthus; species Miscanthus floridulus. Next base: position 38,086,302 of record NC_089585.1, read on the forward strand.
TTATATCTATGATGTGATGCTTAGGGGATGATTGTTTGTGAGTGGTTAAGGCACATGGTGCTGATAATGTGGTAATAATCGGGGAGATCTTGGCGTGGCCCACGCCTGCGCTCGCATCGCAACATGCCGCTGTCACCTTCCCTGCTGCCACTGATGGGTGGACCCCGCATGTCATCCCCTTCCCCATGCCCTCTACCTTTGCACCGAGCAGAGCAACGACACCGGAGGGGGGAATCTTCCCTGCCTGATCGCTCACTTCTGTCTGCCTCTAGGCCATTGGGCACCGACGCACAGAAGGGCGCCACGTCCATGATCCGCGGCGTTCGTGCCTCCCCCAGCCCACACTGTGCCGTGCGTGATGTTCGTCGCCATAGCCTCGCACCATGATGCCACCCCGTCCTTGCCTTGACCACCCATCATTCGAATTAGGAGCGCCAGCACCCGCGCAACCACCCTGTGCACACAAAAACCCTATCCTAGGAGCCCCGATAGTCGTACACGTACCCCCTCCATCCCTTCCCGCCGTTCACCGCCATTGCCATAGCCATGAGTGGCTATATAAGCCACCGCGGTGCCCTAGCGCCTCTCCCATACCCTACTACCACTCCGTGGCACCGCTACACCCATGCCAAGCTTGAGAAGAGAAGGAGGGGCAAGGAGAAGGAGGAAGGAGAGGAACCGAAGCCGTCAGAGTTCCATCTGTGGCCATCGGAGACGGGGACAACGCCAGACGTCTTCTTCCTCATTGCGGGTCGGCACGACACTGCTACCTCTCGACATGGCCATGACTCTCCTTGCACTGCTATCCTATCTTCCCTGCCACCACGATGAGCCCCCCGTCACCCCTTTGCCCACCATCGTGCACGCACGCCATGATCACCGGCATGGTTCCCCCCTTGGGAAGCCCAAGGCAGCGCCTTTACACCATCACAAGGCACCTCACATACACGCACACCTGCACGAGTCACCGCACGGTGAAGCCGAGCCACATGGGCTGGGGAATGCTAGTGCCGTCATGTCGCACCCACGTGTTCGCCATGGCTAGACCCCGCCATGGCGAGGTTCTATTCCGGTCACCTCTGGCTGGTAGAGGTAAGGAGGATGCTTCGGCGAGTTTCGCCTCGCTGAGAGGCGCACTGCACTCTAGAAGAAGGAGGGGAAGGAGCCCTAGGAGCCGTCGGTCGTGTCTGCCTCATTGGACTGCCATATTCCCCATGCCACCACCGTGCCGTAGCTGTTCCCATTGAATCTGACCGCCTCGTTGAGCGAGGAAAGGCCAATGATGTTCACCGTGATGCCACACACCTAGCTGCCTAGTTGGTTGTCGTCTAGGCCACTCTAGACCTAGGTTCGCCATCACCAAAGCCCCGCCGGAGCTTCGCTGCACCTTCTATCGCCGAGTGGACTCTGCCGTGAGAGATGGTCACCGGCGCCACCCTTTGTGACGTGACATGACCCCAGTTGCGTGGAAAGGAGCCCCTTCATGGCTCCTATTGCACGTGCCATAGGGCCACAGCGAGGAGCAGAGCACCCACTTTTTGCCTTTCCATGTGCCTGTTTCACCGTGAACTAGAGAGAGGAGCAGGAGAGGTGGATCTGGTCCACTGTGGACCCAGCCAGCGGTCCATGGACCAGCGCTGCGAGTCCACCATGAGCCACGCCCATAGACATGAGCTCAGTAGCAGCCGCTAGCACCATGTGGATGCACGTAGAGCTAACACATGTCTGGCCCAGCCCGGCCTAGACCGGCCCAACCCGGCCTATATCCGGCCCGCTAGGCCTAGTCCGAGCCCGATCAAATGTTGACCATTGACCAAGACCATTGACCATTGACCCGGTCCCACCTGTCAGCCACTACTGAGCCACGAGCCAATCAGGATGCACCATGTGTCATCACCTAATTAATTCAACTCTTTTTTTAGAAAATGGATTTAACTTAGAAAATTCATAGTAAATTCATCCGACTTCAGAAAAATATGAAACCAGTGTCCAAATTTTTCTAAAAATGAGCTCTACGTCATAGGCTTATGTTTGAGTGCTTTTGGATCTTTTGAATTTCCATTGCTTCTTTGTGATCATCTATAGGAGTCGCTTATCGTGGCTATATGTCTCGTTCAATAGACCCAGAGGACCCGTAGACTGAGGAGTACGACCCTGACTACACTGATGACCTTGTAGATGACTTGCCCACAGGTGCCACGTCCCACCCAACCTTGTAGAATCCTATTAGACATGCTATAATGTAGCTGCTAGTGCTTTACTTTTATGCAAATGATCTGTGATAGGTTGCATGGTAGAATTGCTTGTAAGCCATTACCTTGTCGCAACCTATACCCTTACACACCCGCTGATAGGCTAGACGCTCGCTTACATACTTGCTACTACTTCTACTATGCATTATATCTATGATGTGATGCTTAGTGGATGATTGTTTGTGAGTGGTTAAGGCACATGGTGCTGATAATGTGGTAATAATCGGGGAGATCTTGGCGTGGCCCACGCCTACGCTCGCATCGCAACATGCCGTTGTCACCTTCCCTGCTGCCACCGATGGGTGGACCCCGCATGTCATCCCCTTCCCCACGCCCTCTACCTTTGCACCGAGCAGAGCAACGACACCGGAGGGGGGAATCTTCCCTGCCTGACCGCTCACTTCTGTCTGCCTCTAGGCCATTGGGCACCGACGCACAGAAGGGCGCCACATCCATGATCCACGGCGTTCGTGCCTCCCCCAGCCCACACTATGCCGTGTGTGATGTTCGTCGCCACAGCCTCGCACCATGATGCCACCCCGTCCTTGCCTTGACCACCCGTCATTCGAATTAGGAGCGCCAGCACCCGCGCAACCACCCCGTGCACACAAAAACCCTATCTTAGGAGCCCCGATAGTCATACACGTACCCCCTCCATCCCTTCCCGCTGTTCACCGCCATTGCCATAGCCATGAGTGGCTATATAAGCCACCGCGGTGCCCTAGCGCCTCTCCCATACCCTACTACCACTCCGTGGCACCGCTACACCCATGCCAAGCTTGAGAAGAGAAGGAGGGGCAAGGAGAAGGAGGAAGGAGAGGAACCAAAGCCGTCAGAGTTCCATCTGTGGCCATCGGAGACGGGGACAACACCGGATGTCTTCTTCCTCGTTGCGGGTCGGCACGACACTGCTACCTCTCGACATGGCCAAGACTCTCCTTGCACTGCTATCCTATCTTCCCTGCCACCACGATGAGCCCCCCCGTCACCCCTTTGCCCACCATCGTGCACGCACGCCATGATCACCGGCGTGGTTCCCCCCTTGGGAAGCCCAAGGCAGCGCCTTTACACCATCACAAGGCACCTCACATACATGCACACCTGCACGAGTCACCGCACGGTGAAGCCAAGCCACATGGGCTAGGGAATGCTAGTGCCGTCATGTCGCACCCACATGTTCGCCATGGCTAGACCCCGCCATGGCGAGGTTCTATTCCAGTCACCTCTGGCTGGTAGAGGTAAGGAGGATGCTTCGGCGAGTTTTGCCTCGCTGAGAGGCGCACTGCACTCTAGAAGAAGGAGGGGAAGGAGCCCTAGGAGCCGTCGGTCGTGTCTGCCTCATCGGACTGCCATATTCCCCATGCCACCACCGTGCCATAGCTGTTCCCATTGAATCTAACTGCCTCGTTGAGCGAGGAAAGGCCAATGATGTTCACCGTGATGCCACACACCTAGCTGCCTAGTTGGTTGTCCGTCTAGGCCACTCTAGACCTAGGTTCGCCATCACCAAAGCCCCGCTGGAGCTTCGCTGCACCTTCTATCGCCGAGTGGACTCTGCCGTGAGAGATGGTCACCAGCGCCACCCTTTGTGACGTGACATGACCCCAGTTGCGTGGAAAGGAGCCCCTTCATGGCTCCTATTGCATGTGCCATAGGGCCACAGCGAGGAGCAGAGCACCCACTTTTTGCCTTTCCATGTGCCTGTTTCACCGTGAACTAGAGAGAGGAGCAGGAGAGGTGGATCTGGTCCACTGTGGACCCAGCCAGCGGTCCATGGACCAGCGCTGCGAGTCCACCATGAGCCACGCCCATAGACATGAGCTCAGTAGCAGCCGCTAGCACCATGTGGATGCACATAGAGCTGACACATGTCCGGCCCAGCCCGGCCCAGACCGGCCCAACCCGGCCTATATCCGGCCCGCTAGGCCTAGTCCGAGCCCGATCAAATGTTGACCATTGACTAAGACCATTGACCATTGACCTGGTCCCACCTGTCAGCCACTACTGAGCCACGAGCCAATCAGGATGCACCATGTGTCATCACCTAATTAATTCAACTCTTTTTTTAGAAAATGGATTTAACTTAGAAAATTCATAGTAAATTCATCCGACTTCAGAAAAATATGAAACCAGTGTCCAAATTTTTCTAAAAATGAGCTCTACGTCATAGGCTTATGTTTGAGTGCTTTTGGATCTTTTGAATTTCCATTGCTTCTTTGTGATCATCTATAGGAGTCGCTTATCGTGGCTATATGTCTCGTTCAATAGACCTAGAGGACCCGCAGACTGAGGAGTACGACCCTGACTACACTGATGACCTTGTAGATGACTTGCCCACAGGTGCCATGTCCCACCCAACCTTGTAGAATCCTATTAGACATGCTATAATGTAGCTGCTAGTGCTTTACTTTTATGCAAATGATCTGTGATAGGTTGCATGGTAGAATTGCTTGTAAGCCATTACCTTGTCGCAACCTATACCCTTACACACCCGCTGATAGGCTAGACGCTCGCTTACATACTTGCTACTACTTCTACTATGCATTATATCTATGATGTGATGCTTAGTGGATGATTGTTTGTGAGTGGTTAAGGCACATGGTGCTGATAATGTGGTAATAATCGGGGAGATCTTGGCGTGGCCCACGCCTGCGCTCGCATCGCAACATGCCGCTGTCACCTTCCCTGCTGCCACCGATGGGTGGACCCCGCATGTCATCCCCTTCCCCACGCCCTCTACCTTTGCACCGAGCAGAGCAACGACACCAGAGGGGGGAATCTTCCCTGCCTGACCGCTCACTTCTGTCTGCCTCTAGGCCATTGGGCACCGACGCACAGAAGGGCGCCACGTCCATGATCCGTGGCGTTCATGCCTCCCCCAGCCCACACTGTGCCATGCGTGATGTTCGTCGCCACAGCCTCGCACCATGATGCCACCCCGTCCTTACCTTGACCACCCATCATTCGAATTAGGAGTGCCAGCACCCGCGCAACCACCCCGTGCACACAAAAACCCTATCCTAGGAGCCCCGATAGTCGTACACGTACCCCCTCCATCCCTTCCCGCCGTTCACCGCCATTGCCATAGCCATGAGTGGCTATATAAGCCACCGCGGTGCCCTAGCGCCTCTCCCATACCCTACTACCACTCTGTGGCACCGCTACACCCATGCCAAGCTTGAGAAGAGAAGGAGGGGCAAGGAGAAGGAGGAAGGAGAGGAACCGAAGCCGTCAGAGTTCCATCTGTGGCCATCGGAGACGGGGACAACGCTGGACGTCTTCTTCCTCGTTGCGGGTCGGCACGACACTGCTACCTCTCGACATGGCCATGACTCTCCTTGCACTGCTATCCTATCTTCCCTGCCACCACGATGAGCCCCCCCGTCACCCCTTTGCCCACCATCGTGCACGCACGCCATGATCACCGGCGTGGTTCCCCCCTTGGGAAGCCCAAGGCAGCGCCTTTACACCATCACAAGGCACCTCACATACATGCACACCTACACGAGTCACCGCACGGTGAAGCCGAGCCACATGGGCTAGGGAATGCTAGTGCCGTCATGTCGCACCCACGTGTTTGCCATGGCTAGACCCCGCCATGGCGAGGTTCTATTCCGGTCACCTCTGGCTGGTAGAGGTAAGGAGGATGCTTCGGCGAGTTTCGCCTCACTGAGAGGCGCACTGCACTCTAGAAGAAGGAGGAGAAGGAGCCCTAGGAGCCGTCGGTCGTGTCTGCCTCATCGGACTGCCATATTCCCCATGCCACCACCGTGCTGTAGCTGTTCCCAATGAATCTGACCGCCTCGTTGAGCGAGGAAAGGCCAATGATGTTCACCGTGATGCCACACACCTAGCTGCCTAGTTGGTTGTCCGTCTAGGCCACTCTAGACCTAGGTTCGCCATCACCAAAGCCCCGCCGGAGCTTCGCTGCACCTTCTATCGCCGAGTGGACTATGCCGTGAGAGATGGTCACCGGCGCCACCCTTTGTGACGTGACATGACCCCAGTTGTGTGGAAAGGAGCCCCTTCATGGCTCCTATTGCATGTGCCATAGGGCCACAGCGAGGAGCAGAGCACCCACTTTTTGCCTTTCCATGTGCCTGTTTCACCGTGAACTAGAGAGAGGAGCAGGAGAGGTGGATCTGGTCCACTGTGGACCCAGCCAGCGGTCCATGGACCAGCGCTGCGAGTCCACCATGAGCCACGCCCATAGACATGAGCTCAGTAGCAGCCGCTAGCACCATGTGGATGCACGTAGAGCTAACACATGTCTGGCCCAGCCCGGCCCAGACCGGCCCAACCCGGCCTATATCCGGCCCGCTAGGCCTAGTCCGAGCCCGATCAAATGTTGACTATTGACCAAGACCATTGACCATTGACCTGGTCCCACCTGTCAGCCACTACTGAGCCATGAGCCAATCAAAATGCACCATGTGTCATCACCTAATTAATTCAACTCTTTTTTTAGAAAATGGATTTAACTTAGAAAATTCATAGTAAATTCATCCGACTTCAGAAAAATATGAAACCAGTGTCCAAATTTTTCTAAAAATGAGCTCTACGTCATAGGCTTATGTTTGAGTGCTTTTGGATCTTTTGAATTTCCATTGCTTCTTTGTGATCATCTATAGGAGTCGCTTATCGTGGCTATATGTCTCGTTCAATAGACCCAGAGGACCCATAGACTAAGGAGTACGACCCTGACTACACTGATGACCTTGTAGATGACTTGCCCACAGGTGCCACGTCCCACCCAACCTTGTAGAATCCTATTAGACATGCTATAATGTAGCTGCTAGTGCTTTACTTTTATGCAAATGATCTGTGATAGGTTGCATGGTAGAATTGCTTGTAAGCCATTACCTTGTCGCAACCTATACCCTTACACACCTGCTGATAGGCTAGACGCTCGCTTACATACTTGCTACTACTTCTACTATGCATTATATCTATGATGTGATGCTTAGTGGATGATTATTTGTGAGTGGTTAAGGCACATGGTGCTGATAATGTGGTAATAATCGGGGAGATCTTGGCGTGGCCCACGCCTGCGCTCGCATCGCAACATGCCGCTATCACCTTCCCTGCTGCCACCGATGGGTGGACCCCGCATGTCATCCCCTTCCCCACGCCCTCTACCTTTGCACCGAGCAGAGCAACGACACCGGAGGGGGGAATCTTCCCTGCCTGACCGCTCACTTCTATCTGCCTCTAGGCCATTGGGCACCGACGCACAGAAGGGCGCCACGTCCATGATCCGCGGCGTTCGTGCCTCCCCCAGCCCACACTGTGCCGTGCGTGATGTTCGTCGCCACAGCCTCGCACCATGATGCCACCCCGTCCTTGCCTTGACCACCCGTCATTCGAATTAGGAGCGCCAGCACCCGCGCAACCACCCCGTGCACACAAAAACCCTATCCTAGGAGCCCCGATAGTCGTACACGTACCCCCTCCATCCCTTCCCGCCGTTCACCGCCATTGCCATAGCCATGAGTGGCTATATAAGCCACCGCGGTGCCCTAGCACCTCTCCCATACCCTACTACCACTCCGTGGCACCGCTACACCCATGCCAAGCTTGAGAAGAGAAGGAGGGGCAAGGAGAAGGAGGAAGGAGAGGAACCAAAGCCGTTAGAGTTCCATCTGTGGCCATCGGAGACGGGGACAACGCCGGACGTCTTCTTCCTCGTTGCGGGCCAGCACGGCACTGCTACCTCTCGACATGGCCATGACTCTCCTTGCACTGCTATCCTATCTTCCCTGCCACCACGATGAGCCCCCCTGTCACCCCTTTGCCCACCATCGTGCACGCACACCATGATCACCGGCGTGGTTCCCCCCTTGGGAAGCCCAAGGCAGCGCCTTTACACCATCACAAGGCACCTCACATACATGCACACCTGCACGAGTCACCGCACGGTGAAGCCGAGCCACATGGGCTGGGGAATGCTAGTGCCGTCATGTCGCACCCACGTGTTCGCCATGGCTAGACCCCGCCATGGCGAGGTTCTATTCCGGTCACCTCTGGCTGGTAGAGGTAAGGAGGATGCTTCGGCGAGTTTCGCCTCGCCGAGAGGCACACTACACTCTAGAAGAAGGAGGGGAAGGAGCCCTAGGAGCCGTCGGTCGTGTCTGCCTCATCGGACTGCCATATTTCCCATGCCACCACCGTGCCGTAGCTGTTCCGATTGAATCTGACCGCCTCGTTGAGCGAGGAAAGGCCAATGATGTTCACCGTGATGCCACACACCTAGCTGCCTAGTTGGTTGTCCGTCTAGGCCACTCTAGACCTAGGTTTGCCATCACCAAAGCCCTGCCGGAGCTTCGCTGCACCTTCTATCGCCGAGTGGACTCTGCCGTGAGAGATGGTCACCGGCGCCACCCTTTGTGACGTGACATGACCCTAGTTGCGTGGAAAGGAGCCCCTTCATGGCTCCTATTGCACGTGCCATAGGGCCACAGCGAGGAGCAGAGCACCCACTTTTTGCCTTTCCATGTGCCTGTTTCACCGTGAACTAGAGAGAGGAGCAGGAGAGGTGGATCTGGTCCACTGTGGACCCAGCCAGTGGTCCATGGACCAGCGCTGTGAGTCCACCATGAGCCACGCCCATAGACATGAGCTCAGTAGCAGCCACTAGCACCATGTGGATGCACGTAGAGCTAACACATGTCCGGCCCAGCCCGGCCCAGACCGGCCCAACCCGGCCTATATCCGACCCGCTAGGCCTAGTCCGAGCCCGATCAAATGTTGACCATTGACCAAGACCATTGACCATTGACCCGGTCCCACCTGTCAGCCACTACTGAGCCACGAGCCAATCAGGATGCACCATGTGTCATCACCTAATTAATTCAACTCTTTTTTTAGAAAATGGATTTAACTTAGAAAATTCATAGTAAATTCATCCGACTTCAGAAAAATATGAAACCAGTGTCCAAATTTTTCTAAAAATGAGCTCTACGTCATAGGCTTATGTTTGAGTGCTTTTGGATCTTTTGAATTTCCATTGCTTCTTTGTGATCATCTATAGGAGTCGCTTATCGTGGCTATATGTCTCGTTCAATAGACCTAGAGGACCCGCAGACTGAGGAGTACGACCCTGACTACACTGATGACCTTGTAGATGACTTGCCCACAGGTGCCACGTCCCACCCAACCTTGTAGAATCCTATTAGACATGCTATAATGTAGCTGCTAGTGCTTTACTTTTATGCAAATGATCTGTGATAGGTTGCATGGTAGAATTGCTTGTAAGCCATTACCTTGTCGCAACCTATACCCTTACACACCCGCTGATAGGCTAGACGCTCGCTTACATACTTGCTACTACTTCTACTATGCATTATATCTATGATGTGATGCTTAGTGGATGATTGTTTGTGAGTGGTTAAGGCACATGGTGCTGATAATGTGGTAATAAGCAGGGAGATCATGGCGCGGCCCACGCCTGTGCTCGCATCGCAACATGCCGCTGTCACCTTCCCTGCTGCCACCGATGGGTGGACCCCGCATGTCATCCCCTTCCCCACGCCCTCTACCTTTGCACCGAGCAGAGCAACGACACCGGAGGGGGGAATCTTCCCTGCCTGACTGCTCACTTCTGTCTGCCTCTAGGCCATTGGGCACCGACGCACAGAAGGGCGCCACGTCCATGATCCACGGCGTTCGTGCCTCCCCTAGCCCACACTGTGCCGCGTGTGATGTTCGTCGCCACAGCCTCGCACCATGATGCTACCCCGTCCTTGCCTTGACCACCCGTCATTCGAATTAGGAGCACCAGCACCCGCGCAACCACCCCGTGCACACAAAAACCCTATCCTAGGAGCCCCGATAGTCGTACACGTACCCCCTCCATCCCTTCCCGCCGTTCACCGCCATTGCCATAGCCATGAGTGGCTATATAAGCCACCGCGGTGCCCTAGCGCCTCTCCCATACCCTACTACCACTCCGTGGCACCGCTACACCCATGCCAAGCTTGAGAAGAGAAGGAGGGGCAAGGAGAAGGAGGAAGGAGAGGAACCGAAGCCGTCAGAGTTCCATCTGTGGCCATCGGAGACGGGGACAACGCCGGACGTCTTCTTCCTCGTTGCGGGTCGGCACGGCACTGCTACCTCTCGACATGGCCATGACTCTCCTTGCACTGCTATCCTATCTTCCCTGCCACCATGATGAGCCCCCCCGTCACCCCTTTGCCCACCATCGTGCACGCACGCCATGATCACCGGCGTGGTTCCCCCCTTGGGAAGCCCAAGGCAGCGCCTTTACACCATCACAAGGCACCTCACATACATGCACACCTGCACGAGTCACCGCACGGTGAAGCCGAGCCACATGGGCTGGGGAATGCTAGTGCCGTCATGTCGCACCCACGTGTTCGCCATGGCTAGACCCCGCCATGGCGAGGTTCTATTCCAGTCACCTCTGGCTGGTAGAGGTAAGGAGGATGCTTCGGCGAGTTTCGCCTCGCTGAGAGGCGCACTGCACTCTAGAAGAAGGAGGGGAAGGAGCCCTAGGAGCCGTCGGTCGTGTCTGCCTCATCGGACTGCCATATTCCCCATGCCACCACCGTGCCGTAGCTGTTCCCATTGAATCTGACTGCCTCGTTGAGCGAGGAAAGGCCAATGATGTTCACCGTGATGCCACACACCTAGCTGCCTAGTTGGTTGTCCGTCTAGGCCACTCTAGACCTAGGTTTGCCATCACCAAAGCCCTGCCGGAGCTTCGCTGCACCTTCTATCGCCGAGTGGACTCTGCCGTGAGAGATGGTCACCGGCGCCACCCTTTGTGACGTGACATGACCCTAGTTGCGTGGAAAGGAGCCCCTTCATGGCTCCTATTGCACGTGCCATAGGGCCACAGCGAGGAGTAGAGCACCCACTTTTTGCCTTTCCATGTGGCTGTTTCACCGTGAACTAGAGAGAGGAGCAGGAGAGGTGGATCTGGTCCACTGTGGACCCAGCCAGCGGTCCATGGACCAGCGCTGCGAGTCCACCATGAGCCACGCCCATAGACATGAGCTCAGTAGCAGCCGCTAGCACCATGTGGATGCACGTAGAGCTAACACATGTCTGGCCCAGCCCGGCCCAGACTGGCCCAACCCGGCCTATATCCGGCCCGCTAGGCCTAGTCCGAGCCCGATCAAATGTTGACCATTGACCAAGACCATTGACCATTGACCCGGTCCCACCTGTCAGCCACTACTGAGCCACGAGCCAATCAGGATGCACCATGTGTCATCACCTAATTAATTCAACTCTTTTTTTAGAAAATGGATTTAACTTAGAAAATTCATAGTAAATTCATCCGACTTCAGAAAAATATGAAACCAGTGTCCTATTAGACATGCTATAATGTAGCTGCTAGTGCTTTACTTTTATGCAAATGATCTGTGATAGGTTGCATGGTAGAATTGCTTGTAAGCCATTACCTTGTCGCAACCTATACCCTTACACACCCGCTGATAGGCTAGACACTCGCTTACATACTTGCTACTACTTCTACTATGCATTATATCTATGATGTGATGCTTAGTGGATGATTGTTTGTGAGTGGTTAAGGCACATGGTGCTGATAATGTGGTAATAATCGAGGACATCTTGGCTTGCGTCTTGGGTGTGTGGTGAGGGTTGAGTTGATCAGGTAGGATTCTATGATGAGTCATTAGACGAGTCTTGCTAGGGGGTGCGACCTAGGCATTCCCCATGAGAGGTACCTATGGCGAGTGCATGTGAGATGAGGAGATCCCAAGATAGAGTATCTTTGTGGGATGAAGCCCCGGGATGGAGGAGCCATTGAGGCACAAGGTGTTGGTTATCCCCTTTGAGAAGATATCCTGTCTGGTCCCCCTAAGGACTGGTATGTTGAGAGAACTAGATCATAGGACCCTATGTACACACCACTCGCTCCTGAATGGACAGGGGACGGTTATCTGGACAACTAGGACGGTGCCACTATTGCTAGGTGTTGATATTTCTTAACGACTATTGGAGAATTCTGCATGCGCATAGAACTATCGCGTAGCACTTCGCACGGTGTGTACTAAGTGTCGAATTTATATTTTTCCCATAGGAAGGCGGAAGGCTAGAATTTATAATTGGACTAGGATTTGCTTAGGCAAGGCTGAGGATGATCCTAGGTAGGTGAACACTAGTGAAGGGTGAATGTGAACTACCTAAACTAACTACTACTAACAAGCTAACCTAGAGATAGCTAGGTGGGAGAGCGAGCGATTTATCTTTCTAATAACTAAGGTAAACAAATGACTAGGAGAAATGCGATAGTACTTCGAGGCACAGCCCGCCTACCAACTAGGAGAGTTAAATAGACAAGGTCTGCCACGAGCCCTACGATTTAATAACTAGACCTATCATAGTGGAATACAGAGGATAGACAAGGCTATCACCACTAGCCACCTACCACAATCAATTCGGAGGCCTAGCCGTATCCATAGGTAATCTATAGCCTAAGCACCACGCTTAATCTATAGACTTACTACTTTGATCCAAGCTCCAATGAAATGAGATCAAAGTACCCTAACCAGACGGTGGAACCGGTACTAATGAATAGCTACTAATTATAAGATAACCAATGCTACTAATGCCAAAGAACAAGCACCAAAGCTCACTAATGATGAACACTAATGACTAAGTACTTAAAGTAAAGCAAAGCAATAATACTAGAATAAAGTACCGAAATAAATACTGAATAAAGTAAATGCTAAAATGAAAGAATTACAAAGGAGCTATATCAAACCTAGAACACTCTTCCGGACTCCGAGAGCAGCTCCGCTCTTGCTCTACTCCACTACTAAACTACTACTCTATAGCTAAGCTAAGCTAGAAAGCTAAGAGAAGCTTGGAGAGCTTGGAATTGAATGGGGCACTTCTCCACTGAGCTCCACACCCACTATTTATAGTGTATAGTGAGGGGAGGGATATTTGTAGGCAGTGGCAAGGTCGATGGAGTGACTTGGGTGCCAGACAGCCTAGGTAGTGCACCACCCGGCCCTCCATTCCACTGCCTTATGATCCTATGGTGTTGGTTGGCTCCCAATGGCAGTTGTAGAAGCAGCACATATCAAAATTTGGATGGTAGGTTGGTTGGTAAGTCGGTTGAAGGCCTCCAAGTCCATGATGGTGGGCCAGTGGATGCATGGCCTCTCCATCATGACCCTTGGTTAGAACTGACTTAAATCAACGCTTGAGAATGCTTCTGGATGAGCTCCCATGGATCGGTGATGTGGCAAAGTGCCAAGGTGGCACTTGGTGGGGCCAGGTGGCGCCTAGGTGGTGCCGGGCGGCACTGGCCAGTGGGTCCAAGTGGCTTTGCCATGTCCACTTGCTTCCTTGGTCCATGTTTGTCACTATTTTGGATAAATTTTGCCATATTTCCTACATGCAAATAATTCAACAAGCACAAGTGGAACTAGGTGAATTATAAACAAAATTCTACACATGTGATGATGATTTACCTCACTTTGCCATGCTTTTGGGTGGAATGTTGATGGTCAAAATGGGTGCTAGTGACCGTCAACACTAGGTTGGAAGTGGATAGTGTAGGGAGGTACGGGCGTATGGCCCACACCCTCCTAAGATAGCATAGTGACCTCTGGGGCTCGATACTACGTTTAGGTGGACTCCGAGGTGGCCCAGGGCTGAGTGGTAGGGTGGCACCATAGCGGTTGGGAGGCAGTCGATATAAGCCTAGGCGGGGCACCACCAATGATGGTGATCTTATGGTTCCAAGTGTACACGCTCTATAGAGTTGATCAATCCATATGTATAGCCGAGTCGTCGGATATGGAGATTCCTATAACCTACGCTTCCCTTGATTAGTGAGTTTCTCTCCCCCTGGGTTTGGTGTTGGTTTCTGGCTTTGGCCATTAAGGCAAGGCATGGGAGGGAGTCGTCCTTGCCACCTAGAGAGTGCGAGTGTGGTGAGATGTGTGTGATGGGATGGGTGAATGTGTGAATGAGATGGGTTAAAACTTGATAAATTATTATTAAAACTTGACATACTCACATAGGAAACTACAGCCTCAAATAGGACTTTTGCTCTACCCTTGCATTCCACTACCACAAAACAAACACAAAGCATAGGGTGGGAGCCAGTGGCTAGTACAAATCGTACTGTAATTGTTTGGCAGGTTTTGAGTGTAAGTACAACTTCTAGGGAGGTGGTTGGGAGGATTAGAGGTCTTGTTCTATGCTCGAGTTTGGTTCATGAAGATGGAGTCGACATCCACTACTGTTCCACCTAATGCTGTGTGCTCTAAGTGATTCCACCAAGTGGCGATGTAATAATGAGTAAACCTTTCTATTTGTACTATCTGTAAGATAGGTATTCAACGTATGACTATGATATCAACTGTTATTCGATAATGTGATGGAATGATCATCTAGGACTATCACGTTATAGTTCATATATGTGGATTTCCCTTTATGGAAATCAGGATCATTTCAGTTGGTATCAGAGCCATACTTGACCCTAGGACAAGACCCTTATGATTAGACAATAGAATTAGGAGTGAAAACTTGTCTTTTTGGTTATATGTACTGACCTTGCATCTTTTTTTGCATGGCTTACCTCTTTTCTAACCTATTGATCCCATTTCCTAGGTTGATTTGCAGATGGCACCAACAGTTGAGCTTCCCGTTGATGGTCAGAGCTACAAAGGCTTCGCTCAGATGCTCCATGACATCCTTGAGGAGCTTGGTGTCCCTACTAAGTAGATCAAGTACATCTATCATGGCGAGCCAAGACCCAACGGACTACAGGGCCACATCGTGATCCACCTCAGGGTTGCTACGAGTGATACTCTACCAAAGATGCATGCCTTCAATGAGCTCAAGGTAGAGACCTCCGTCGAGGCTTGTGTCTAGTCTATTTCATGTTCAGCCCTTCACCATGTGATGCGTGACGCCTACGAGCACCTCAAGAATAGACTATACCGCTTGCTTCCCTAAGCCTTGGACCTCACTTAGAGCACTAGGAGGCAGGTGATGGCCGTTGAACAGATTGTCTATGTCGAGGAGGGCCCTTGCCTTTAGGTATCTAGACAGTACATCCTCTGTTAGGACAGGTAAATCATGGAGGTCGAGTTGTAGAACCATCATTACTGAGACATGCTATTCCAAGCTAACGAGGCCTTCCTAGATGAAGAGAAGAAGGAGGTACTCAAGGAGACCATTAGAGTGGAGTGCCAGGACTACTGCTACAGGGAGATCCTTCATAGGGAGCAAGAGGACAAGATGAAGGTAGAGATCAAGGACCTCAAGGACAAGGTCAATGACTTTGAGCTCTGCAATGACTACCTTGACTACAAGATGTATGAGCTTAAGGATGCCCTAGAGCGCAAGAAGGTGTCCCTAAGGAGCCACCTTGACAAGGAGAAGAGGTACAACCTCAGGAAGATGATGCTAGAGAACCACTGCAAGATGCTGGAGAAGGACCTGGTGTAGATGAGTGTCAACGCTGCCTACAACCAGTGCCACCTCATTGAGTACATGAAGTAGACGGAGTACTAGAAGGATTAGGTAGACAGGATAAGCCAGGCATGGATATATTCCAACATGAGGCGTGTCAAGGAGTTCAAGGAGGTGTAGAAGCTCCTACCACCTGGGTCACGCAAGAGGCCACAAGGAGTCCTTTTGTGTCAAGCCCACCAGGCTCAACCTAAAGGCTTGTCTATCCGAGAACTTCCCCAAGGTAAAGAAGACTAAGGAGTTGGAGGAGGCCTTGGCGTACATCTCGAGGATGCACCGTATCGATGCAGAGCTACGTGAGATGGATGGTAGCACTTCCCCACCACCTAGTCAGGGTTAGCTTTCTAGTGATGCTCTATTAATGTAGTAGTTGTAGTGTTGATGGTGAGCCCTGCGTGGCTATGAGACATGACTCACTTTTAGGAGTAGTGTAGAATGTCCCTCTTTTTGAGGCTACCTGCGCATAGTGCGTGCTTCACAAGTCTTCTAGTGTAGTTGCTGGAGACATCGCCGTGTAATAAACTAATGAAATGGATGTTTGGATCTTAATGCTTCTTATGGTTGTTCTTGCTTCTTTGTTTGAGTGCATGGCTAGATTTAAAACCATCTTAAATCACCTAACCACTTAATAATTCATAACCTAATGTTTGCAACAAGATGTTGTGTCACCTCTCTAAACGCCTGCTTCGCCATTCCCCTTCCCCCATACCCACTGGCCAAGGCTGTGGCCCTGGCTGCCATGGAGGATGTGCCGCCCCCACTGCCTTCAACCTTGAGGATGAGGCACCACCTGCTGGGGAGCAGTATGGGGAAGACCTGCCTATCTAGAGGTGCCAGGTGTCGCTCAGCCTAGCAAGGAGAGCACTCCACCACCACCCCCACTCTTGGTAGACATGATGGACCACCAGATGGATCTCATGGAGACACTGGTTGAGGGCCTAGTGCGCCATAATGGAGGTCCTCCCAATGACTTCTAGAGGAAGCTAGAGGGTTTCTTCAAGCTGAGGCCCCCACCTTTGACAACTCTATTGAGGACTGGCTATGTGAGATGGATAAGAAGTTAGACCTAACCACTTGCTCTGACGAGGAGTGTGTTGGTGTCGTCTCCCACTAGCTCACCGGCACCACATGTGCATGGTGGGACAGCTTCAGTGAGACCCACCCTAACCCTACTCACATCTCTTGGGAGGAGTTCGCCAAGGCCTTCTGCAAGCACCATGTGCCCAAGGGCATGATGGATGCCAAGGTGGAGGAGTTCTGCAACATCACGTAGGTATCCCATAAGATCTCTGAGTATGCCAACTGCTTCACCTGTATGATGCGGTATGTGCCCAGTGAGACATACTCCAAAAAGAAAAAAATGTACTTCTTCAAGAAGGGTCTAAACACCCGCATCAAGGTGGCCATCTTGGGTCACACCTACTACACCCTATAGGAAATGATCAACTTGGAGATGGAGAGGGACCATCTAGAGGCCGACGCCCTTTACAAGGAAAAGAAGCACCGGTCCGAGAGCATGTCTCATGCCCTGGCACCTCAGAGGCCACATGTTCATGTGCCCTCGCTTCCTTGCCCTCATGCTGCCCAAGGAGCCACACCGCTCTGAGCCATGGAGGTGGTACCTACACCACCAACTACCATCGCCCCACTTAGAGCCGCCCTGCTTAAAGCCCTGGCATGTGGAAGGCCGTTGCACCCACCCCTATAGGCAGCGTGCCCTGCACCTACTTTAGCTATGGCAAGCTAGGACACAAGGTAGCTGACTGCCCCATGAAGAACACTGCACCACTTTCTTTGACCCTCGTAAGATAGGCTATCGGTCAGGGTATGTCATATAAGAATGTTGCTGGAGCCGCCCATGGTCGTCTCACCCACCTGACCATGGAGGACGCTCAGGATGCCCTCGATGTGGTGTATGGTATGTTCATTATGCATGGAGCTACCACTTCAGTATTGTTTGATTCAGGTGCTACATATTGTTACATATCCACCAAGTTTGCATGAGAGCATAGCATACTATTTACTCCACATAAGAAGCCTATTGACACTAGTTCACCCTTGGGTCGCATCATATGCACAAAGAGATGTCAAGGAGTGAGTATCACCATTGAGGGTCACCCTTTTCTAGCCGACCTTACCTTGCTTCCCTCTAATGGACTAGATGCCATACTAGGGATGGATTGGCTGACTCAACACAAGGGAGTAATATCTTGCTCACCAAGATATGTGGAGATAACACACCCGAGTGGGCACATAATCTGATGTGAGCCCAACCTTGAGAAGACGGTCTCCATGTTGTCCACCTTGGAAGCCAAGTTAGTGGAGGAGGTCCCCATAGTGTGTGAGTATCCTGATGTGTTTCCCAAAGAACTGCTAGGTATGCCACCTGATCAGGATGTAGAGTTCATGATCGACCTTCTGCCTAGTACAGGGCCTATTGCTAAAAGGCCCAATTACATGTCGGTTGATGAGCTAGAGGAGATCAAGAAGCAGCTTAAGGAGTTGTCTAATAAGGGGTACATTAGGCCCAGTGCTTCCCCCTGGGGTTCCCCTTTACTTTTTGTGAAGAAGAAGGATGGATCCATGAGGATGTGCATTGACTACCGGAACTTGAATGTCATGACTATCAAGAACAAGTACCCACTGTCAAGGATAGAAGACCTGCTAGACCAGCTGACAAATGCCAAGTTCTTTTCCATGATCGATCTTCAATTCGGGTATCACTAGATGAAGATCAGAACCAAGGACATTCCCAAGATAGCCTTTGTCACTAGGTATGGGTGGTATGAGTTCACTATTATGTCCTTTGGACTCACCAATGCCCTGGCCTACTTCATGAACATAATGAATAAGGTGTTCATGGATGAGCTAGATAAGTTCATGGTGGTATTCATCGATGACATTCTGATCTATTCGGCCACTGTAGAAGAACATGAGCAGCATTTGAGAGTAGTGTTGGAGAAACTGACACAGAATTAGCTATTTGCCAAGTTCAGCAAGTGCGAGTTTTGGCTTGAAGAAGTCACCTTCCTAGGTCACATACTCACTGCTAAGGGAGTAGCGGTTGATCCCACCAAGATTGGTGTTGTGAAAGAGTGGGAGCAACCCCGCAATGTGACTGACATCCGGAGTTTCCTTGGATTGGTAGGATACTATCATCGTTTCATTGAGAACTTCTCCAAGATAGTCAAGCCAATGACCAATCTCTTGAAGAAGACCAATGAGTTCAAGTGGATGCCAGAGTACGAGCAAAGTTTCTAGATCTTGAAAGAGAAGCTTACCACCACTCCTGTGCTAGCTTTACCTGATGTTCAGCAAGACTTCATGGTCTATTGTGATGCTTCCAGACAGGGACTCGGCTGTGTTCTAATGTAGAATGGGAGAGTCATAGCTTATGCATATCGATAGTTGAAGGACCATGAGCAATGCTACCCTACTCATGACCTTGAGCTTGCAGCTGTTGTACATGCCTTGAAGATCTAGAGACATTACCTAATCAGGAACAAATGTGATATCTACATAGATCACAAGATCCTAAAGTACTTCACCTAGGAGGATCTGAACATGAGACAGTGCCAATGGCTAGAGCTGATTAAGGACTACAACCTAGAGATACATTATCACCTAGGGAAAGCCAACATAGTTGCAGATGCCTTGAGCCGCAAGAGTCATTGTCATAGTCTGTTGGTAGATGCCATACCACTAGAGCTGAGTCAGGAGATGGAGGACCTCTAGCTCGAGATCCAACCAAAGGGAATGTTGAATGAGCTTCGAGTATAGTACAACCTCGAAGATCAAATCTATAAGGCCCAACAAGAATGCCCTGAAATCTAGGAAGTCTGAGAGCTCATGGAGCAAGGCAAGTGTCCCAAGTTCAAAGAAGACGAGCAAGGAGTGTACTGGTACAAGGATAGGATCTATGTGCCCTCTGATGTAGCCTTACATGAGGAGATCCTAGCCGAAGGGCATGACTCCAAGAATTGTATCCACCCAGGAAGTACCAAGATGTATGCTGACTTGAAGAAGCTTTTCTGGTGGAAGAATATGAAGGTTGATATTACGGGACATGTCGCGCAATGCGACATCTGCAATAGGATCAAGGCTAAACATCAAAGACCAGTAGGACTGCTGAAGCCCTTGGGTGTTCCGACGTGGAAGTGGGAAAGCATATCCATGGACTTCATAGTGGGTCTACCTCAGACCCCAAAAGGACATGACTCAATCTAGGTAATTGTCGATAGATTGACCAAGGTGGCTCATTTCATAGCCATGAGGAATGACTACAGGGTTGAGAAGCTAGTAGATCTATATGTAGATAACATCCTTAGGCTTCACAGAGCCCCTGTGAGCATAGTGTCTGATCGAGGGATGCAATATGTGTCCAAGATCTAGAAGAGTCTTCACAAGACAATTGGGACTCAACTAGATTACAACACCGCTTACCACCCTCAAATGGATGGTCAGACAAAGAGAGTGAATAAGATTTTTGAGCACATGCTCCGAGCTTGTGTTCTGAAGTATGGGTCTGATTGAGTGAAGAGTTTGCCTCATGCAGAGTTCTCATACAACAACAGTTACCAGACCAGTCTCAAGATGTCACCATTCGAAGCCTTGTATGGGAGGAAGTGTAGGACCCCTCTAATGTGGTCAAAAGTGAGAGAAAGATCGTTCTTTGGGCCTACAAAGATCAAGGATGCCGAAGAAGGAGTCGCCCAAGTGCGAGAGAATATGAGGATTGCCCAAAGCTACCAGAAGAGTTACGTAGATAACATGCATAGAGACCTTGAGTTTGAAGTTGGGGACTATGTCTACCTTAAAGTCTCCCCACTCTGAGGCACCATTAGGTTCCATGTGAAAGGAAAGTTGGCACCGAGGTATGTTGGACCTTACCGGATTTGTTAGAGAGTTGGCAAGCTAGCTTACAAGTTGGAGATGCCCAAAGAATTGGTGGGAGTACACCTAGTGTTCCACGTATCACAGCTACGCAAGTGCTTGAAGCTACCAGGTGAGTAGGTACCCATAGAGGCACTAGATATACAAGACACTCTAGAATATAAGGAGCACCCTATTCGGATACTTGATAGAGCCGAGAAGGAAACCAGAAGCACCACCATACCTATGTGCAAGGTTGAGTGGAGCAACCACACTGAACGAGAAGCCACTTGGGAGAAAGAGTTAGAACTTCGGATGCTCTACCCCTACCTCTTCGAAAGGTGCATCAGACCTTAAATCTCTGGATGAGATTCCTGTGAGGGGGGAGGACTGAACAACCCAAGTTTTCTAATAACCAAAAATCTGAACTTAATTTTTTTCCAACAAAACCCATATATGGTGAGTGAGCATACTAGGAAACCATCTTCATAGTTGCATAAGTAGAACCCAAGGTAGAGTGTTTGAGCATATGCATTTAATTAATAACATGAGTTGCTTCTTTTTGGATTTATGCTTGTTAATAAAATTATATCAAACTTCTTTTAATTCAACTTGATGTGTGTGTGTGCTTCCAAGGCTCTAGCTCAAATGTGGACCTTAGTGAACCAAGAGGACCCACCCATACTTGTATACAAGCATTGGCTACACTTATACAAGTATAGGAAACCAAGAAATAGATTTTGGAAATAGAAAAGGGAAAAGAAGAAGCTAGAAATAGGAAAGGCCAAGCAGCAACCTAGCAGCCATAGCAGGCCTAGCGCCATGGCCCAGTGCTCCGCCCGCACCCACGCTCATGCACGCGACCACATGGCCCAGCGTCACGGCCCACGCCCGCGCCCGCGTCACGATGTGCCGCTATCGCCTTCCCTGCTTCTGCCGATGTAACACCCTAGGTGTTTGTCACTAGTTAAGCAGTGGGTTTGAGCTCCAACATGACAAGTTTAGTGGTAATCAAGAGCTCTAGTTCATAATTTTGAAGTGACGATGAAGGTGTTGAGGTCCAATCTATGAAATTGAGTCCCAACTTGAACTTGGACAACACACGCCTTTGCTTACATGCGGACCCTTGTTAAGATTATGCAAGAGTAATGTTAAACATGCTTGTTTCATGTACAATACATCAACATGCATCCATCTTGACCAGTGGGAAAGTTTCATGAAGTTTGGAATCAAGAAGTCACATGAAATGATGAGTTATAATCTTTCTTGAATTGCTTCATCAGGTGAATGGGAACATGGGATGTCAACCAAACCTTGCAACCTTGCTCAAACAACTCTAATTCAACTCATGAACAAAAGTCATGATGGGTTCGTGTTGAGCAAATGTCAAAAAAATGCTTCTAAGTGTGGGAATAGCTAAAATTGTTTTTTTCATGATATGGTTTTGACCTGTGTTGACCAACTATTTGGAGTGTTTACATGGAGTTGGACCTTAACTAAAAGTTGGAGTTTGAGTGGAGTGGAACAAACTTTATTTTTGGACCAAGCCCTAACTCAACTCCTAAGTAGCTCAAACTATGGCCTCAAGTTTGAATGCAGTGCTGTTTTGGATCTAAAAAATTTGGCTAAGTCTAGAAATTTCAGTGGCAACGATGATTGGCATCTCGCGTTCTCGGATTTTTTGTTAAGCAACTCAAGTTGAGCCAAATATAAAAGTTAGAGTTTACATCTTGAAGAAGGACATACAAAAAGTTGGAATCAATTTGACCACGTTTTGCCCAAATAATTCGAGCTCAAGCAGAGCAAGGCTTAATCCTTGATTAGTCGCTGATAGTGTCAACTTCGGGCTTAATTACCCATTAATTTGTTTCTCTAATGGCTAGGTACCCTTAATGAGTTTTGTAGATCATTAGGTGGGCTTCAACTTTGCTTTTGGGCCCAATATCCAAATCGGCCCGTAGCTAGCCCAATTCGTCTCCCACCTTGCCCACTTCGCTGCACGCCACCTGTGCGAGGAAATGTCGATGCGTCCTCCATGCACCGGCTGCGCCCCCACCATTGCTGAGCATCGCTACCGCGTGTGCCTGCCTCTCTATCATGCCTCTACGCCCTCCAAAAGTGGGTGCCCTTAGCTCTCTCTCGCTCACTCGCTCCTCCTCCCTCGCCCTCTGCGCCACACACGCGTGCCAGAGCACGCTCGCTATGGCCAACTCTTGAGTTGAGCTCGCTGCCGCTGCACACCACCTCTGCACCAGCTAGCCTCACCATCCCCTTCCTTGTGTCACATTGCCTCTGTCGTGCCGCTTTGTAGGCCGTGCCGTCGCCTATAGCCCCGACCCCTGAGTCATTTCCGTCGCCACCGGCTGCTGTCATGGTCCCACTGCCATGGGCCATCGCCAGCCGCACTAAGACCTTCTACAGGTGCACCCTGCCACCGCACTGCCACAGCGCTCATTTTTCTGGCCACATTCATCATCGTGGTTGCCACCACCGGAGCCACCTCCGACGTGGGCTCCTATGCTCATGGCCAGGACGCCACGGCCCACCTCACGGCCATCCTTGGCCACCCACGTGTGCGCACCGGTCCCCTGATGCTTCTTTGCCACTCCACCACCATTGATGAGCCTCCTCCGGCCAGCATCGGCGAGCCCCCGCACCTCCTCGGCTCTGGACCTCACGCAAGAATTCGACAAAAAGGGAGGGCCTAACTACAAAGTCTGTGACTTAGTTAAATAGTGCCTAGAAGGACCTATTCGCTGTAATCTATTTTCGTGAAAGTTTGGGGTCCTCGGTGCAAATCTATTTTTCTTTTATGGCTAAAACTTTGGAAAATCATAATAAATTCTAGAAAAATCATAAAATAAAAAATAAGAACTTTTTGGAATCCTTGTGAGTAGATATACACAGTAGAGTCATAATATGATATGTGTTAGTAGAAAGTTTCTTATGTACTAAAATGATGTTTTCTATAAATATGGTGAATACAAAAGTTTTAGATAATTTCCTTATCTTCTTTGTACTAAAATTTCATGATTGTAGGCCTGATGGTTTAGGAGTTATAGATTTTAGAAGTAGCTATCAGGTTTTTGCATGTCCTCTGGATAGATCTGAATGATTATATTGTTTGGCTTATTTAAATGTGGAATCATGTATTGGTGATAATAGGAGAGTTGTAGTGATTTTGCTAAGCTTTCTAAAATGTCTAATATCACTGCTTTTGGTGGTCTAGAATTCTAGTTATTGCTATTCAAAGCGGAATGTCAGATTCTGTCCAAATGTGGTCATAGATGCCTTCTTGATGTTGTTTAACCTTGTTAGCTATAGAATCATCTTAAGATGATAATAAAAAAGTTTTAAATAATTTCATTAGTTTTCCAGAAAGTCTTGAATCACACTTTTGGCAAGCCTAGAACTCTGGGTATGATTAAAACAAGTGACTGTGGTGCTGCTGTTCAGAATTTATGTTTGTACCTAAAATTGTTTGCTTCACCTTGCTTTGCCTTATGTGTTGCTAAGTGTGGCTCATGTCTTTGATGGTGTTAAGTTTATATACCTAAAACCTTGTGAAACTTGTGTCATGCTTGGTGCTACATTCCTTGCTATCCTAGCATGATAGGTTGTGGGATGTTTAATTAAGTAACGTGGAGTGCTTATATATGTTCGGTGTAACCTTGTGCTCATCTTGAATACTTTTAAGTGAGGCATCTCATATTGCCATTCTTTGCATTCATGCACTTGCATTGTTGCATCTCATCTAGGTACGCTAGATGCACCACGTGAAGGACGTGATGTTGGAGCCAAACCTAAAGATGGAGTTTGGTGAATCCATCCATAACACGGAAGGACTAAGCAAGTGTCGAGATGGGAGATGCTCGCCAAGTGAGTGTCATCTAACAAACACTGACCTAGTATTGGATCCCAGGCAAGCCCCGGAGCATTCTAAGCCTCCTATCTTTTTACAAATATCACTTGAGTCCTTTATGTTTGATGCATTAGGTTATAAGAGTTGATTGGAACCACTTGATGCATATAATTTCCTTGTCCAGAAATACACCTTTAACCTTGTGTAGGTCTAGGATTGAATATATGCTTAGCCATGCTTAGACCGATAGAACTCGGGTGATTTCCTATCACCTGCGAGATATAGGTGGATACTGAAGCAATGTTGACTATATTTGCTATCGTGGAACATAACCATGGGATAATTTAATAGGAGGTCGGGCGGAATCTATGTGTAGGTTGACTCATGTGATTCCGTCTATGCCGATTAAGGACCGTACCATTGTTGGCGCTTCTGACAAGATTGAACGCATGTCTCTAACTTAACTAGCCAGATAACTCGTTCTGACCGCAAAGCCGAGTAGCTCAAGTCAGGCCGACCCCATTCTATAAAAGTGTGCACTCTAGATTGTAGTAAGGATGTGCGGGGAGCTAGACATGAGCCCAAGGGTAGGGTAGTCCTGATCGTCCTAGCAGCTGGTCATCCCTAACTATGCAGCACTGGGCAAACCTGTGAATTGTGGACCTGAGTTGTACCAAAAGTGACCTAAGGCTACCATGGCTGGTAGACAGGGGTTGGTGTTAGGAATAAATTCCCATCTGGTTGAAATCGATTCGAATCACCGTCTCTCCCGGACAGTGAGAAACTTGGCTAGTCCCAACATCGTAGTAGCTAAATTATGGAATGATGGTTATGATGAAAATGGAATTATTACACCAGATATGGTTACTATTGTTATGCTACTAAATGATATATCACATGTTTGGTATAGGTTAGTTGCTAATCTAGAGATGAATAGCTATAATTAACTTGATGACCAAATTATAAAAGGTATAGTTGAATTAGTTGTTTTTTATGAAAAATGTTGTCAAGCTAGCTCCACTTATAATTCCTTGTATGATCCTTGGTGTCATTTTATTTTTGGTTTATGATGGGTAAGTCTAGCTGAGTACATTCGAGTACTCATGATTTATCCCACCATATTGCAGGTGAAATTCTCAGCCTGAGGAAGATGGTGGCTAACCACTGGTGGGCTCGGTGACTCTATATTTATTTCTCATCTATATGCTTTTGTCGGAGGATGTCACTTATGCTAGCAATGTATTTGGAATTTATATTAATGTAATTATTTGAAAGCTATGTTGTTTTCCCTTAACCGATTTTGAAACCCAAACTTGTACTATTATTTGTGAACCCATTTGTAATATTATTTCCACTACAACTTTGCGTATGTGATGCGTATTTGCTTAATCATATGATCTTGGTTGTGATGTTGATTTACCGAGGTCCTTCGTGACACTCGGCGGACTACCGGGTTTATATACTTGAAAGTATGTGTGCGTCAACATGTTAAACGGGGACAACCATACTTGATCTTGTATAAATTGGGTGATTCTGTCACTACCGATGAGTGGACCCCACCTGTCATCCCCTTCCCCACGCCCTTCGCTTTTGTGCCGAGCAGAGCAATGACACTGGAGGGGGGAATCTTCCTCACTTGACCGCTCATAGTCGTCCGCCTCTAGGACATTGGGCACCAACGCACAGATGGGCACCATGTCCACAATCCATGGCATCCGTGCCTTCCCTAGCCCGCACCATGCCACATGTGACGTCCGTCGCCATGGCCCCGCACTATGAAGCCACCACGTCCTTGCCTTGATCGCCCATTGTTCGAATTGGGAGCGCCAGCGCCCACACAACCACCCCGCACACCCCAAAACACTATCCTAGTAGCCTCGATCATCGTACACGTACCCCCTCCATCCCGTCCCACCATTCACCGCCATCGCCATAACCGCGAGTGACTATATAAGCCACCCTACTGTCCTAGTACCTCTCCCATACCCTTCTGCCACTCCATGGCACCGTTACACCCATGCCAAGCCATAGAAGAGAAGGAGAAGGAGGAAGGAGAGGAACCAAAGCCATCGAAGTTCCATCCATGGCCGCCAGAGATGAGGATGACACCGGATGTCTTCCTCGCTATGGGTCGACATGACACTGCTACCTCTCGACATGGCCTTGACTCTCGCTGCACTGCTATCCTATCTTCCCCACCACCATGGTGAGCCCCACCATCACCCCACTACCCACCGTTGTGCATGTGAGCCATGATCGCCAGCGTGGTTTCCCCCTTGGGAAGCCCAAGGCAACGCCTTTAGGCCGTCATAAGGAACCTCACATGCACGAGGCACCGTGTGGTGAAGCCAAGCCTCATGGGCTCAAGAACACCGATGCCATCGCGCTACACCTACATGTTCACCATGGCTAGACCCCACCATGGCGGGGTTCCTTTCTGGTCACCTTAGGCCAGTAGAGGTAAGGAGGATGCTTCAGCGAGTTTTGCCTTGCCGAGAGGTGCACTGCATGCTAGAAGAAGGAGGGGAAGGAGCCCTAGGAGCTGTTGGTCGTGTCTGCCATGCTGGACCACCATGTTCCCCATGCTACCGCCATGCCATAGTTGTTCCCATTGAATCCAGCCGCCTCGTTGAGCGAGGAAAGACCGATGATGTTCACCGTGATGCCACACACCTAGTCACCTTGTTGGTTGGTCGTCTAGGCTGCTCTAGACCTTGGTTTGCCATCACCAGAGCCCTATTGAAGCTCCGCTATGCCTTCTACCATCGAGCGGACATGGCGCGACCCCAATTGCATGGAAAGGAGCCCCTTCTTGGCTCCTGTTGTGCATGCCATAGCGCCGCCATTGCCACCATGCCCGTCGTCGCCGTAGCTAGCCATGGCAAGCCAAAAGGCCCTGCCTTTGCGCCCTTACCGTGTTCACCAGGCCACGAGGAAACCTGAAACAATCCTGATTTCCTCGAAGGGAAATCCATAGATTCAAAGTATAACATGATAGTCCTAGGCAATCATTCCATCACATTATCCAATAACAGTTGATATCACAGTCATACATCGAATACATATCTTAAAGAGAGTACAAATAGCAAGGTTTAGTCATTATTACATTGCCACTTGGTGGAATCACTCAAAGCATGCAGCGACTAGAACAACATTAAGTAGAACGGCAGCGGGCGTCGACACCATCTTCGCGAACCAAACTCGAGTGTAGGAACAAGACCTCTAATCCTCCCAACCATATCCCTAGAAGTCATACTCAGGTTCATCACCTACCAAACAATTATCAGTTTGATTTGTACTGGCCACTGGCTCCCACCCTATGCTTTGCGTTGCTTTGTGGTAAGTGGAATGCAAGGGTAGAGCAAAAGACCTATTTATGGGTGTAGTTTCCTATGCGAGTATGTCAAGTTTTAATAATTCATCAAGTTTTAACCCATATTGTCCACACACATTTTCCCACCCATCACACACATCTCACCAGACTCTCACTCTCTAGCGACAAGGACGACCCCCTCTTGCACCTTGCCTTAGCGGCTAACTGCCAAAATCCAAGAAACCTAGGGTGGAGAAGAAGAAAGGACACCTCTCTCTAGTCAAGTGAAGCGGTAACACAGGAAAGGTCCATAGCTGAAAAGACATCATATGTATTGATCGATCAACCAGATACTCTATAGAGGTTTACACTACCCACAAGATACACCATCATCAACAATCTGGCTTGTCTAGGCTGATTCCGGGCTATACTTCTAACTAACATGATGCCACCCTACCACTCAGCCCTAGGCCACCCTAGAGTCCATTGGCATGCTAAGACTATGAGACATAGTATCGGCCCCCCAGAGGTCACTACACTGTCTTAGGAGGGTGTGGGTCCCATGCCCATACCTCCCTACACTATCCGCTAACAACCTAGTAGTAGTGGCACTGCCCTAGCTAGTCGGCCATCTATTGTTCCCCCGATGGAAAGTGAGTGGGGTGCAAGGATTCCTATGAACCGGTTCCCAGAACATATAAGTCATTAGGGTGACTGAACAAGACATCTCGAAGGGGCCACCCAACGCCTCATGCCTCAATGGCACCTCCATCCTAGGGCTTCATCCCACAAAGACACTCCACCCTGAGACCTTCTCATCTCACATATACCCGCCACAGGTACCTCTCATAGGGAATGCCCAGGTCACATCCCCCTGGCAAGACTCATCTAAAGACTTGTCGTAGAATCCTATTCGGTTGACTTGACCCCCACCACACACTCAAGACGCACACTAAGACCTCCCCAAGTTGTTACCAGTTTTAGCGACACCATGTGCCTTGACCACTCACAAACAATCCTCCACCAAGCATCACATCACAGAAACAATGCGTATTAGAAGCAAGTAGCAAGTAGTATGCAAGCGTCTATTCTAGTAGTGGGTGTGTAGGGGTAAAGATTGCGTCAAGGTAAAGGCTTTCAAGCAATTCTACCATGCAACCTATCACAGACCATTGCATAAAATAAGCTCTAGCAACTACATTATGGCATGTCTAATAGGATTCTATGAGGTTGGGTGGGACGTGGCACCTATAGTCAGGTCATCTCCCAAGTCGTCAGTGTAGTCATAGTCCTCCTCCTTAGGCTCCTCCTCTAGGTCTACCAAATGAGACGTAAAGCCACAATAAGCGACTCCTATAGATGATCACAAAGAAGCAATAGAAATTCAAAAGGTCTAAATGCACTCAAACACGAGCCTATGATGTAGATCTCAATTTTAGAAAAAAATTGGACTCTTGTTTCATATTTTTCTGAAGTTGTATGAATTTTCTAAGTTTAAATCATATTTTGAAAAAGAAAAAGGATAGGAAAATTCGGAGGCTAACACGTGGCGCATCCTGATTGGACGAGGCGAAAAGGGTCACTAAAAGGTGGGATCGGGTCAATGGTCAACGGTCAATGGTCAATGTGACTGGGCTAGAATTGGGCTCAGGAGGGTTGGATTATGGGCTAGATTGGGCCGGGTTGGACTAGACATGTGGCGATCAGCCAGGCTAGCCATGTGGCGTGCATGAGCCTCTACTGGGCTCGGTCCGTGGGGTCGGCTCAAGGTGGGCGCTGGGCTGGTGCACCGTGGACCATAGGCTAGTCCATGGTGGACTGGGTCCACACACCCCTCTCTCTCCTTAGCTCATGGTGGAACATGCCCACGGCGCTGCTGCCTCCTCCTCCCTCCTTGTCTCTCGCGGCAACACCTTCACCGGCGGCGAGAATGCTTGGTCGAGCGATATGGTGACCTAGCAGGGCAACCAAGGGCATCCACATCATCATGGCTATGAGGCGAATCCATTGGGGGGCTAAAATGTGGTGGCTTGGGGTTCTAAGCGACCGGCAATGGCGGCCTAGCAGCTCGTAGTGGCACAGGGCGGCGGTGAAGACGTCTGAGGCTTGACACAGCTTCGGTGGCGTCCTTCCATTCCTGGTGCTCCAATGAGCATGGTTAGGGCACTAGGCATGGCTCTTAGGGTTTAGGCAGGGCTGGACATGGCAGCAACGGCTCGACAACAATGGTGGTCTACGGCGAGAACTCTACGGTCTCCAATAGAGCCAAAGGTGGTTGTTTTCCCTCGATTGGGGTCACCAGAGAGCCAAAGGGCTCGCCAGTGATGACCAACGGGCACGATGTAGTCCGCTCCATAGCGAGGGCACATGGTGAAACTTCGGTCGATGGACCAAGGCAAGGCTAGGGCTTTTCCTTCAACCGACTAGATAGCGGGGTGCGCGGGGTCACAACAAACACCAACGGCCCCTCCTCACGACGCGAGGTAGCTAGGATCATTAGGAACATCCTTGACACAATGACGCTCTGACTTACGACTATGCCGGTGAGGCGGCCAGGGGCTATGGCATCTAGGCCCTCTATGGCCAAAAGATGGGTGCATTGGGGGCTACTCATCATGGTGAGTCCACCCATGGTGGTTTGCGAACTGCTACTAGCCTGGTGTGGCTGGAACATGGCGGCACCATGGGTGGCCTTAGCCATGGCAACCGTGCGGTGCTTGGCGAGGGCACACCGGTGTTCCTAAGCGCGCGAGGCTCGGCAAGGCTGAGTTCTTGGCCATGTACGTTCTTCGACATGTGCGGTGTGGTGTGAAGTCTAAAGGCTTGGCCTTTGCCTCTCCTAGGTGGAGAGAACACGACGGCGATCATGGTGAACATGTGATGGTGGATAGGAGGGGGTCAGGGCTCACTATTGGGCATGGGGGCACAGGGTAGCGGTGCGGTGATGAGGCGGGGCTATAGTGAGGTTGTGCGATGCCTTACCGAGTAGCTATGCTAAGGTAGCCAATCGAGGAGGCATCTTCGGCTCGGGCAGCGACTCCACGGCGATGATCAGCTCTGGTGGGCGGTGCTTCTCCCCCCTTCTGCTCCTCTTCTCTAGCTTGGCATGACTGGTGAAACCACTAGTGGTGGTGGGGAGGATAGGAGAGGGGCTAGGGCACGTGGGAGGGGGTTTTATACCCCGAGCTCACTAATGGCGGGCGGCGGACGGTGGGGAACAATGTGGAGACACAAGTAGGGTGATCAGGTGGCCTGAGTTAGGGTTCTAAAGTTTGGTGGGAGTTCAGGGGTGCCTTGGCGCTCTCATTTTCACTCGGTGGCCGATCAAGGGCACCATACGACGGGTGTAGGGGCGCTGTAAGCAGCGCAGGCCATGGTGCTCGCGTCACAGCAGGTGGGGGTGCTAGCTAGGTTAGGTTAGGTGGTTCAAGGGCTATGGCTCAAGGGCGGACGATGGGAATGGGAAGGTGTGGCCTTAGATCCGTTGCTGGCGAGATGCTATGCTCGGTGGCTCATGGCGGGAAAAGCAGAGGAGTGGGAAGAGCGAGGGGGATGATAAGGGGGTCCATGGGGCCTGCCTGTCGGTCACCCAGCGAGAGGGGAAGGAGGGGCACGGTAGCGGGAGCTAGGCTAGCTCTAGTGGGTTGGGCTGCTCGGGCTGCTTTGGCCTTTCCAATTTCCCTCCTCTTTCTAAATCCTTTTCTATATCCTATTTCCTATTTCTATTTACACCTTGTGCCCTATGGATGTATACATGTGTTGCCAAACACATATACATCCTTGTGGGGTCCACTAGGGGTCTTCTAGGGGTTTAGGATCTAAACCAATGGTTGGCAACTCACACTCAAGCTTGTTTATTAAAGGTAGGTTGATTTTTTAGCAATACATAAAATCTAGAAGATGCAACTCACATGTTGTTTAATATACAAATGCTCAAACATACTAGCTTGGGATCTACCTCAACAACTACAAGGGTGGTTTCCTAGCATGCACACTCACCATGCATGGGTCTTGTTAGAATTTTTTTTAAGTTTAGATTTTTGGTTAATGGAAAACTTGGGTTGTTACAAAATCCTAGGAGGCCGTAGAAGCTCCGCCAAGCCCCGTCGCGTCGTGTTTCGCCATCGGCGAGCCACCGTGGCAAGGAGCAGAGCACCCCCTTTTCACCTTTCCATGAGCCTGTTTCACTGTGAACCGGAGAGAGGAGGAGAGGTGGATCTGGTCCACCATGGACCCAGCCAGCGGTCCATGGACCAGCGCCGCGAGTCCACCATGAGCCACGCCCACAAACATGAGTCCAGCAACAGCCGCTAGTGCCATGTGGATGCACGTACAGCCGACATGTGTCTGGGCCAGCCCAATATCAGGCCCGCTAGGCCCAGTCTGAGCCTGGTCAAATGTTGACCGTTGACCAAGACCATTGACCATTGACCTAGCCCACCTGTCAGCCACTGCTGAGCTGCAAGCCAATCAGGAAGCGCCTTGTGTCATCACCTAATTAATTCAACTCTTTTCTTTTTTAGAAAATGGATTGAACTTAGAAAATTCATAGTAATTTCATCCGACTTTAGAAAAATATGAAACCAGTGTCCAAATTTTTCTAAAAATGAGCTCTATGTCATAGGCTTGTGTTTGAGTGCTTTTGGATCTTTTGAATTTCCATTGCTTCTTTATGATCATCTATAGCGCTTATCGCGACTATATGTCTCGTTCGATAGACCCGGAGGACCTGTAGACTGAGTATGACCCCGACTACACCGACGACCTTGTAGACGACTTGCCCATAGGTGCCACGTCCCACCCAAACTCATAGAATCCTGTTAGACATGCTATAATGTAGTTGCTAGTGCTTTACTTTTATGCAAATGATCTATGATAGGTTGCATGGTAGAATTGATTGTAAGCCATTACCTTATCGCAACCTATACCCTTGGACACCCACTGATAGGCTAGATGCTCACTTACTTACTTGCTACTGCTTCAACTATGCATTATGTCTATGATGTGATGCTTGGTGGAGGATTATTTGTGAGTGGTTAAGGCACATGGTGCCAATAATGTGGTAATAACCGAGGAGATCTTGGCATGCATCTTGGGTGTGTGGTGAGGGTTGAGTCGATCAGGCATGATTCCATAACGAGTCATTGGACGAGTCTTGTCGAGGGGGGGGTGCGATCTAGGCATTCCCCACGAGAGGTACCTGTGGCTGGTGCATGTGAGATGAGGAGATCCCAAGATAGAGTATCTTTGTGGGATGAAGCCCCGGGATGGAGGAGCCATTGAGGCACAAGGTGTTGGTTATCCCCTTTGAGAAGATATCCTGTCTGGTCCCCCTAAGGACTGGTATGTTGAGAGAACTAGATCATAGGACCCTATGTACACACCACTCGCTCCTGAATGGACAGGGGACGGTTATCTGGACAACTAGGACGGTGCCACTATTGCTAGGTGTTGATATTTCTTAACGACTATTGGAGAATTCTGCATGCGCATAGAACTATCGCGTAGCACTTCGCACGGTGTGTACTAAGTGTCGAATTTATATTTTTCCCATAGGAAGGCGGAAGGCTAGAATTTATAATTGGACTAGGATTTGCTTAGGCAAGGCTGAGGATGATCCTAGGTAGGTGAACACTAGTGAAGGGTGAATGTGAACTACCTAAACTAACTACTACTAACAAGCTAACCTAGAGATAGCTAGGTGGGAGAGCGAGCGATTTATCTTTCTAATAACTAAGGTAAACAAATGACTAGGAGAAATGCGATAGTACTTCGAGGCACAGCCCGCCTACCAACTAGGAGAGTTAAATAGACAAGGTCTGCCACGAGCCCTATGATTTAATAACTAGACCTATCATGGTGGAATACAGAGGATAGACAAGGCTATCACCACTAGCCACCTACCACTAATCAATTCGGAGGCCTAGCCGTATCCATAGGTAATCTATAGCCTAAGCACCACGCTTAATCTATAGACTTACTACTTTGATCTGAGCTCTGATGAAATGAGATCAAAGTACCCTAACCAGACGGTGGAACCGGTACTAACAAATAGCTACTAATTATAAGATAAGCCAATGCTACTAATGCCAAAGAACAAGCACCAAAGCTCACTAATGATGAACACTAATGACTAAGTACTTAAAGTAAAGCAAAGCAATAATACTAGAATAAAGTACCGAAATAAATACTGAATAAAGTAAATGCTAAAATGAAAGAATTATAAAGGAGCTATACCAGACCCAGAACACTCTTTCGGACTCCGAGAGCAGCTCCGCTCTTGCTCTACTCCACTACTAGACTACTACTCTATAGCTAAGCTAAGCTAGAAAGCTAAGAGAAGCTTAGAGAGCTTGGAATTGAATGGGGGCACTTCTCCACCAAGCTTCATACCCACTATTTATAGTGTATAGTGAGGGGAGGGATATTTGTAGGTAGTGGCAAGGTCGGTGGAGTGACTTGGGCATCGGGCGGCCTAGGGAGGGCGCCGCCCAGCCCTCCATTCCATCGCCTTACGATCCTACAACGTTGGTTGTCTCCCAATGGCGGTTGTAGAAGCAGCGCATGTCAAAATTTGGATGGTAGATCAGTTGGTAAGTTGGTTGAAGGCCTCAAAGTCAATGATGGTGGGCCAGTGGATCCATGGCCTCTCCATTGTGACCCTTGGTCGAAACCGACTTAAATCAACGTTTGAGAATGCTTCTGGATGAGCTCCCACGGATCGGTGACATGGCAAAGTGCCAAGGTGGCACTTGGTGGGGCTAGGCGGCTCCTAGGTGGCACCAGGCAGCACTGCCCATTGGGCCCAAGTGGCTCTGCCACGTGCACTTGCTTCCTTGGTCCATGTTTGTCACCATTTTGGCCAAATTTTGCCATATTTCCTATATACAAATAATTCTACAAGCACAAGTGGAACTAGGTGAATTATAAACAAAATTCTACACATGTGATGATGATTTACCTCACTTTGCCATGCTTTTGGGTAGAATGTTGATGGTCAAAATAGGTGTTAGTGACCGTCAGCACTAGGTTGGAAGTGGATAGTGTAGGGAGGTACGAGCGTATGGCCCACACCCTCCTAAGATAGTGTAGTGACCTCTAGGGCTCGGTACTACATCTCATAGTCTCATCATTTCGGAGGACTCCGGGGTGGCCTAGGGCTAAGTGGTGGGGTGGCACCATACTGATTGGGAGGCAGTCGGTATCAGCCAAGGCGGGGCATCGCCGATGATGGCGATCTTGTGGTTCTAGGTGTACATGCTATGCAAAGTTTATCAATCTATATGTATAGCTAAGTTCTCAGATATGGACATTCCTATGACCTATGCTTCCATTGATTAGTGAGTGTAGTCCTTTCTTGTCTCCCCCCTGGGTTTGGTGTTGGTTTCTGGCTTTGGCCGTTGAGGGAAGGCATGAGAGGGAGTCATCCTTGCCGCCTAGAGAGTGCGAGTGTGGTGAGATGTGTGTGATGGGATGGGTGAACGTGTGGATGAGATGGGTTAAAACTTGATGAATTATTATTAAAACTTGACATACTTGCATAGGAAACTATAGCCTCAAATAGGACTTTTGCTCTACCCTTGCATTCCACTACCACAAAGCAAATGCAAAGCATAGGGTGGGAGCCAGTGGCCAGTACAAATCGTACTGATAATTGTTTGGTAGGTTTTGAGTCTGAGTACGACTTCTAGGGAGATGGTTGGGAGGATTAGAGGTCTAGTTCTACGCTTGAGTTTGGTTCATGACGATGGAGTCGACGTCCGCTGCTGTTCTACCTGATGCTGTTCCAAATGTTGTGTGCTCTGAGTGATTCCGCTGAGTGGCGATGTAATAATGAGTAAACCTTGCTATTTGTACTATCTGTAAGACATGTATTCGATGTATGACTATGATATTGACTATTATTCAATAATGTAACGGAATGATCATCTGGGACTTTCACATTATGGTTTGTATCTATGGATTTCTCTTCGTGGAAATCGAGATCGTTTCAGTTGGTATTAGAGCCATATTTGACCCTAGGATGAGACCCTTAGGATTGGATGACAAAATTAGCAGTGAAAACTTGTCTTTTCAGTTATATGTACTGACCTTGCTTCTTTTTATGCGTGGCTTACCTCTTTTCTAACCTGCTGATCCCATTTCCTGGACCGATTTGGAGATGGCACCAGCAGTTGAGCTTCCCATTGGCGGTCAGAGCTATGGAGGCTTCGCTCAGATGCTCCGTGGCGTGCTTGAGGAGCTTGGTGTCCCTACTGAGCAGATCAAGTACGTCTGTCATGGTGAGCCAGGACCCGACGGACTGTAGGGCCACATCATCATCCACCTCAGGGTTCCTGTGAGTGAGACTCTACCGGAGCTGCACGCCTTCAACGAGCTCAAGGTGAAGACCTCTATCGAAGCTTGTGTCCAGTCTGTTTCACGTTTGGCCCTTCGCCATGTGATGCATGACGCCCACGAGCACCTCAAGAATGGACCGTACCGTACCATTTGCTTCCTTGAGCCCTGGACCTCACCTAGAGCACTAGGAGGTAGGTGATGGCCGCTGAGCAGACTTTCTACATCGAGGAGGGCTGTTGCCTTCAGGTATCTGGATAGTACATCCTCTGTCAGGATAGGTACATCATGGAGGTCGAGTCACAGAACCGTCATTACCGGGACATGCTGTTCTGAGCTGACGAGGCCTTCCTAGAGGAAGAGAAGAAGAAGGAGGTGCTCAAGGAGACCATTCTAGTCATGTTTGGTAACTCTAGTTGTCTGTAGAAATGGATTTTAGAGGTGGTTGGCAATTTAGCCTGCCTCATAGGTGCAACACAATACAATTCATAGATTTTATAAATCATGTTAGACAAAGACAAACTTTATATCAAAGGTTGTAGTACTCGAAAAGATCTGCAACTTCATAGTTGGCTACTTTTTTATTTGAAATCATTGAGTGCCTGGAAATTCTATTTAAGTTTTTAGATTTTGCAATTTATTCTTTTTGGATTTTTCAAAGTACCTCGGATGGAGAAATGACTTAAACCAAAGTTGTATACTACATTTTTTATTTGAAATCATTTAGTGCCAAAGAATTCTCTTTTAAGTTTTCAGATTTTGATATTCATTGTTTTTGAATTTTTCAAAGTGCCTCGGATGGAAAACAACCTAAAGAAAAGTTGTGGTACTTAAAGGGATATACAAGTTTATAGTTGATGATCTTTTCATTTGAAATAACTTACGCCCAAGAAATTCTGTTTTGAAATTAATGATTTTGAATTTTTTTTTGAATTTTTTAAAACGACCTCATATGGTACTCAAAAGAGATCTAAAACTATTTTTTGTTCAAACATTTTCCAGTTGAATTCGTTTAGGGCCTCAAATACCGATTACAATATTGACTGAAGTGAATAAGAAATGTATCAGCTGTAACACCTCGAGTGTTAGCCTTGCATAACTTGACTTGCATAACATGAGCATGGGCATCAAGCATTCATAAATCATCATTTACAATTGAAACATTTGATCAAAACATATGAAACATTGCTTGTTATCTCATGTTTCTTAGAACATATGCATAAGATCATGTGCAAATGAATGCAAGTGGGTAATGCTAGTCACTAAAACACCTTAGCTACACTTAGGTTAAAACAAGGAACCTTGTTCATGAAGGCCACTTTTCATGATCAAGCACATAAGTAATATTTCATGTGTTGACCTGGATAGCTCTATGAGTGACCACTGCATAAAATAATAGGATGACCTTGAAAATTTCTTAAACATGCTTAGGATATCATCATGAACAACTTTGGTATTTAAGGCTAGGGCTAGTTTGGTCATTTAGCCATGGTTTGAGTATGTATCATGATTTCAAAGTGACATGTTTGACTAAAGTTGAACTAGGTGTTAGAGACCTTGCATGGAGGAGTTCACTAAAGCAAAGTTGTAGTGTTTGACATAAGGAACAACTTTGATTTTTGGGTCTTTGACGGATTCAGCTCCTAACATGTTTGAAATTGGATCACAAGAATCATCAAAATCTTGATTTCAACACTTAAGAAAATTTTCTAAGTCAAGTTCATTGAACAGCCTGACAAGCTGACCTTCATGGCAATATAACTTGAATTCGGTTGAGAATTGGAACACGATCATTGAACAACATTTGAAGCTGGTACTTGGGTCTACAAAATCTATTCAGGATGTTTGCACGAAGGAGCCACGGATTAGTCGATAAGTCGACTTGAAAACTCGCTGTCAGGCTCGACTTCGGGACTTAACTAACGAACTGAATCGTTTCGGTGGCCGACCGGCTTTAGGCTTCGCGCGCCGCGTGTCCCCAGCGATGGCCGCGTGTCGCCAGTGCTCTGTTCACGCAGGCCACGACGCGCTCGAGCGCGCCTTCATCACGCCGGCGCCCGCCCGCACTCAACCGCACTCCGTTTTCGCGTTGCCTCGGCCTTCCTCCTCCTCGCAGCGCTGCAGCGAGCTCGTTCCACCTCCGCCGTCGCCATAGCCACGCAAGCTCGCGCCTAGCCATCCATTCTTCACCGCAGCAGCACAACTAGCTCCCCAGCAACCCACTGCTTCTTCCCGTGCCCGCCATTCGAGTTCGGTAAGCGGCAGCGCCGTGCCAGTGCTCACCGGAGCTCCGCCGCGGACTCCGTCGTCGTGGCCACGCCGCCACAGTCCTCCTCCCGCTCCGCTAGTTAGCGCGCTAGGTTCCCCAGCGTTCCTAGATGCTCGTCTGCACCTTAGGTTGGGCCACCGAGGTCGTCGCCGGCGTACCATCGACGTCCCGCCTCGCCGAGCCGCCATGGCCGCCGCCGTCGTCGCTGGTGTCGACGATAGGGCCGGCCAAGTAGACCAATCGACGCGTTAGGTCACGGGGGTCACACTGTGATGATGTCACCACCAGCGTACTCGCCATCGGCGAGCTTTGGCCAGCGTCCGTCGAGCAGCGCCGCTGTGCTCTGTTTTGGTCTCGCTGACCAGTGGGTCCCGCGTGTCAGCGACTCAATATTTCAAATCCAGTTCAGTTTGAATGCAGATTCATATGTGTTTTGTTATTTTTGTATCTTTAGTTTGGTAGCTCCTAAAATTGTGAAATAAATTTTGTAGTGTTCCTTAGGAGGTGTAGTATTTAGGAAAAATGTGTTTTTAACATTTACAGTAGAAAGTTTTGGAGATTTAAATCAAGATTTGAAATG
The DNA here is from genome assembly GCF_019320115.1 of Miscanthus floridulus. Lineage (NCBI taxonomy): Eukaryota > Viridiplantae > Streptophyta > Magnoliopsida > Poales > Poaceae > Miscanthus > Miscanthus floridulus. Next base: position 38,125,272 of record NC_089585.1, read on the forward strand.
TGCTTTTGAATGCATTTAAATTTGTTTATTTTATATCTAGAGTTCCTGTGCTCCAAAAATTATGAAATTTTTGTGGTAAGCTAGTCTTAGCATATATGAGCTTGGGTAAAAATCTTAGGACTAGTGCATGGGTAGATTTATAGTTATAGATTTTTCTTTTATGGCTAGTCAATCCTTGCATGAATTTTTATAAATTATTTATGAGTCCAAAATTCATGAAATTTGTGGGAGGTAATACTAGTACCATATGGATGTTAAGAAAAATAAGAAATCTGTTGCTTGACACTTTTCAATAGGATTTTCCATTTATGCTATTTCAAGCCTTGCTTCCTTATCATTTTTGTATAGAATGTTCTACTTAGTAAAATAACATGAAATTTTTATAGTAGTCCTTTTATAGCATTAGTAAGGCACTGTAAATTTTTGGGAATTTATGAAGTACATCTGATATAGGTTTATTAATTAACCTAGATATCTAAATAAAATAATAAAGGCAATTAAATAAATAGTTTGGGCTCCACCATTATATTATATTAAATGTAATTAGTATGCTTAAACTGTTGGTAGATTATATGTTGTCAAATTTTGAATGATTACCTGAAGTAAAAGTATTCTTACTTTATATTGCATGTTAAATAGTTTCCGGACTGATTCTAGAGTGTGATGAGTTGCATGTTGAAACTGATGTAGACTGTAAAAATGGTTAATAACAAAGTTGTAGAGAATTTGATAAGCTTTCCAGAAAGTCCTGGATCACTGATTTTGGATTTGTAGAACTCCAGTTATGAGTGAAACAAGTAGCTACTGTTTGTGGCATAGTCGATGCATTGTAGAAGTAGTTAAGTAATAATCGAGAAGAGATATGCACCTACTCAAACAACGCGATGCACTTGTTAACATATATGCATTCGTAATACTTATACCATACTCATGCATTTAGGATCGGAGGAAGAGATCACGTTGCTGGAATTCGAAGAAGCAGAGGAAGGGAACCCGCAGGAGGATCCGCAAGCCGCAGCTCCCGAAGGCGTGGAGCAGAAACCTGAAGAGCTTCCGGAGTGTCCTGACCATCGCCCTACTTCCTTTCTGCGAGGCAAGCCCCAGAGCATTATAAGTCTCCCAGTAATTTACAAATGTTTACTTACGTATTTATGATTGATGCATTAGGTTATAAGAGTTGAATGAAACCACTTGATGCATGTACATTCCTTAGTCCAGATATTAACCCTTTAACCGGTATAGGTCTAGGATCGAATATATGCTTAGCCATGCTTAGACCGGTAGAAGTCGGGTGATGTCCTGTCACCTGCGAGATATAGGTGGATACCGGAGCACGGTTGGCTATATCTGCTATCGTGGAACAGAACCATGAGGTAAAAGTAAATCGAGACCGGACGGGAGGTAGATAGAGAAGCAACAAGACATGGAGGTCTTGGGTGTGGATCTATCCCCGTCTATGTCGATTAAGGACCGTACCGTTGTTGGCGCTTCTGACAAGATTGAACGCATGCCTCTCACTTAGCTGGCCGGATAACTCGTTCTGACCGCGAAGCCGAGTAATTCAACTCAGGCCGGGAACCGTTCTGTTGTGCGCTCCTTCTGGGGAACGATCAGACTGAGCCCAAGGGCAGGCTTGCCCTGAGCATCCTGGCATCTGGTGTTCCAGATTGTGCGGCGCGGTACGGACCCGCGAAATGTGTACCTGAGTTGTACCAAAGGTGACCTAAGGTGACCATTGATCTGGTCTGCCTGGGTTTGTGTTAGGAATAAATTCCCAGCTGGTTGAAATCGATTCGAATCGCCGTCTCTCCCGGATAGTGAGAAACTTGGCTAGTCCCAACATCGTAGTAACTATATTATGAAACATGATGGTTCAGATGAATATGGAATTACAATACCTGCTATGGTTACTATTGTATGCTTCTAAATGATATACCACATGTTTGGCACAGGATAGTTGCTAACCTAGAAATGGATAGTTATAATTAACTTGATAAAGAAATCATAATTGTACAACGGGTAAATTGCCTTTTTCGCAAAATGTTGTCAAGTTACGTCCACTTATACAGCCTTGCATAATCCTTGGAGTCATTTTATTTCTGGTTCATGACGGGTAAGTCTAGCTGAGTACCTTCTCGTACTCAGGGTTTATTTTCCCATTGTTGCAGATGGCACTGTGTATCATGGTTATTGCAAGAGTTGCTTCTATCCCGCTGTGGATGAGGAGTAAGCCTTGGGCAGGCTTCTTTAGTAATTCCTATCTTTGCTTTTGTGGACCGTGATCTGGCTTGGCACTGTATCAAATTATGTTGGAAACCTTATCTTCGAACTTATTTGCTTCCGCTTTATTTATCAAACTAGGTTTGTAATAACTTTTATTCGTACTCTGATGATGAAAAGTATCTATGAACTTTATGTAATATGTGGCATGTATGTTGAATCCTGTACGATCTTGGTTGTTGTAAATCATTTATCGAGACCCGTCGTGGTACTCGACGGACTACCAGGTTTATATGGGTTCAAGTATGATAGTGCGACCGCTTGCGGATTGCCATTGTACTTGTATTCTTATAAATTGGTCGGTTCTGCGACAGCTGGTATCAGAGCAAGATTCAACGTTATTTGTCATAAGTGTATTTAAAACAAAAGTTTTTGTTTTTTTCAAAAACCCTTCTCTAGCAACTAATAGTTATATAATAGGTATTTGAAATCTAAAGTGTGCCAATGATCACTTTCCTTATGCCCAAATTAAGGACTATTAGGTGGCTATTTAAGTACTAACATGGGGGGGTCTTTGCTTCGTCGTCCATACGGCGTGCTATAGTATGGATGCCATTCACTTGAGTGGTAATGTATGGATCAAATGCCTCTACGCCAAGGTAAGATGAGTGTATGACCGCAAGATGTGAGCGTGCGGTCGGGAAGAGTTAGCTTTGGTACGGCTATGTATGCATGCTTGCATGTGTATATGGTACGTATTTAATTGTGGGTTTAAATTCTTGTCGGGTAGATTGATACGGAAGTGTATGTATGGGTATACATATATGAAAGTATTTACAATTACATTCTGCATATTTCATTATGGGTTTAGGGCTGAAATGAAATTTTATGCAGGTACACTAACAACGAAACGTGTAGCTCGACTAGTTACGCTATATATGAGAGAACGTATGTATGCCACCGTGTCCTACCGTTAGAAACAAATTTTTCTTAAGTTTGTGAGGACGTACTGGAACGAGCATGCATCATGTTAAATTACCATTCACATAACTATATTGTTCCTCCCCTTATAAAGATTCTTACTCGGTTATGTAACTCTTATCCATTATGGCATTGTCTCACAAAAGGGTACATGTTGATGGTGCAGATGGCACTGCACCAAGCAGACTGCTCGCAAGTCCACCGGAGGCAGAGCTCCTAGCCGTCAACTTGCTCCACGTACCCGTCAACGTCACACGTTCCTTGGAGAGTTTGGGATGCCTACACTCTTGTGGAGAGTGCTCAGCTATGTAGGTTATCCTAATGGAATGGAACCCCGCTACTTCTGGGTGAATGAGCGGTTGGGAGAAGGTCTCTTAGTTACAGTGGAGGCCGTTGTTCGTCCCCGAGGTGACGATTCTGAGTGGACAGGTTGGTGCTATGAGTCGACTGGCAGGACTGCTGAAGAAGCAGCTGGCAAGGCAGCCTTTGGGATCTTGAGGAATATCATGGATCATTTTCCTCAAGAGCTGGCAGCCGCTTTGGTTGGAGTCTTTCCAAGAGGTAATCCCTCCACTGACTCATGGCAGCAGGCAAGAGGAAGATCTTTGGAGATTGGTGCAGCGGAAGGGCAGAACAGCTGATAACCCTGCCATGAGCGCCATGTTCGCAATGATGAGAGTGTTAGATGGAGTTGAAGGTAGCCTCAGACGTGTGTCTAGTGCTCTTGGTCATGCCCGCGAGGACCGACAGTCAGCTTCAGAGGGAGCACGACGCCGAGATTGAGAGGCTCACTGAAGAGATGACTCGGTTAACTCACCAGCGAAATGCAGCTTGGTCCAGGGAAGATGTCCTGAGGGCTCGACAGTTTGAGCTAGGACAGCAGCTGGCCAATGCTGGAAGAATACAACGATAATCTGCATGAAGAGGTTCATCTACTGCACAATCAGCTCCACCCTTATGTCCCACCTGGAGCCGCAGAAATGGATCTAGAAGGGTACGAGGAAGAAGAAGAAGTGGCACCTGAAGAAGAAGTAGAACCTGAGGAAGGAGATGATTCTGCGTCTGACCTCGATAGTGATCATGATGAGGATTAGATCGCTTAGCACTTAGTGGAAGGACTAATGTATCACCTTTATTCATGTAATGGACCTGTAGTTCGAAGTTGGCATTAGTAACCAGACTATCATGTAAGTGATTAATCGCACGTTTGGATGAACGTCAATGCAATTCCAGTTCTTTGTCGGTAATCACGCTTTAAATTTGCATGCGTTATGAGCACGATAAGTGGTCAAATTGGTGATGTCATGTTGCGAGAATGAATTATTATGCCTCTGTTTTTATTGTGATTTTGAGAATTTTCTCCAGTAATTTCAGTTTGGCATGAGTATAAAATTCCTCTGCAATCTCTTGACCTCAACCAATAATCGCTTATTGTTGCAACTTCGCAGATGACGCGCACCCGTGCAGGAGCTAGTAGCAGCCAGGATGGCAACCAGGATGACTTTGCCACCCCCACCGCCACCGTCTGCTCAGGAATTCTTTACCCAGTTCCTAGGGAGCCAAAGGACAATGGAGGAAGCTTTGCGCCTCATCGCGCAAAACACTGCTCGTGGCCACCCACAGCAACCAGGGGCCTGAGCCAAATCAGCACAGTTCATTCAAGGAGTTTCTGGACACGAAGCCTCCGATCTTCAAGGTGGCGGAGGAACCACTACAAGCCGATGAGTGGCTGAATACCATCGAGCAGAAATTTCATCTGCTAAGGGTCACAGAGCACCTGAAAGCAGAATATGCTTCTCATCAATTGCAAGGACCAGCAGGAATCTGGTGGACGCACTTCCTGTCGTCTCTGCCTGCTAATGCGAGAGTGACCTAGGGATCAATTCAAGCTGGCTTTTAGGGGACATCATATTCCCCTGGGCCTGATGCGCATGAAAGCAGCAGAATTTATGAGGCTCACTCAGGGAACAAAGTCACTCACAGAATATATGCACGCATTCAACAACTTGTCAAGATATGCTCCAAGTTTCGTGGATACTGAAGAGAAAAAGATTGAGAGTTTCAAGCGAGGTTTGGGTACCAAACTGATGAAGACTATGGCAAATTCTCGATGTGCCACGTACAATGAGTTTATTAGTGATGCCTTGACCCAAGAAAACCACAACAACCTGCATGCAGTTGCTAAAGGTCGCAAGAGGGCATATGAGGCCGGTGCATCCGGATCTTTCCCGTCGAAGGCGCCTGTCACAGCTAGGCCACAATTCCGTCCACCTGCACCCAAGTTTAGGCCTCCACCACCTAAAAGCTCAAAATAATAGGCCAGCAGAAACCATTCCGTAAGGCGTTCACTATTGCCTTACCAAAAGGAAATGGTAATCAGGACAGCTCCACCGGATTCAGAAGTAATCAACCATGTTTCAACTGCAACCAACTGGGCCATTGGTCCAAGGAGTGCCCCCACCCCAAGAGGAATAGCAACCCAAATCAGAACAATCAGAGGCAGGTGAATGCCAGGGCACGTCAGGGACAAGTGCATTATACCGCTGTAGAGGAAGTGCCCGCCGGAGAGGTTGTCACGGCTGGTATGTTTCTCGTCAACAAGCATCCCGCTGTTGTTTTATTTGATTCGGGAGCTTCTCATTCATTTATGAGTCAAGCATTTGCATCTAGACATGATCAAGAAATAATTGAAGTAAGTAAAGGGGGTTTTAACATAAGTTCAGCAGGGGGAACTGTTACTACCAAAAAGATAGTCAAAAATGTACTCATCGTGATACAAGGGAGGGAGTACACAACAGATTTGATAATATTGCCGGGGTTGTCGATAAGTGTAATCTTAGGCATGAATTGGATGAAGGATCATGGTGTTCTTATTGACACTAGCACCCGCACTATTATGTTGAGAGAACCCACGGGAGGGAATGCTTTTCTAGTTCCACTCTCCCGCGATTTCGAACCCCAACATTTAGCCTGTGCTATCCAAACCACCACCATATGTGATATCCCCGTGGTTTGTGAGTTTCCGGATGTATTTCTAGAGGAATTACCAGGTCTACCACCGGATAGGGACGTGGAATTTAAGATTGAATTAGTGCCAGGTACCGCACCCATATCCAGAAGGCCATATAGAATGCCACCCAATGAGTTAGCAGAACTTAAAGTTCAATTGCAAGATCTATTGGACAAGGGTCTTATCCAACCTAGCTCATCTCCGTGGGGATGCCCAGCATTGTTTGTGAAAAAGAAGGATAAGTCACTGAGAATGTGTGTAGATTATAGACCACTCAATGCTGTGACCATCAAGAACAAATATCCATTACCCCGCATAGACATCTTGTTTGATCAGCTAGCGAAGGCAAAGGTATTCTCTAAAATTGACTTGAGATCAGGTTACCATCAGATAAAGATCAGACCGGAGGATATACCTAAAACTGCTTTCTCTACTAGGTACGGCTTATACGAGTATTTGGTTATGTCTTTCGGACTAACAAATGCTCCAGCCTATTTCATGTACCTGATGAACTCGGTATTCATGCCCGAACTTGATAAGTTCGTGGTCGTGTTTATCGATGACATATTGATTTATTCAGAAAATGAGTCAGATCATGAAGAGCATCTGAGGATTGTCCTATCCAGACTGAGGGAGCATAAGCTATATGCCAAGTTTAGCAAATGTGAATTTTGGATGAGCAAAGTACCTTTCTTAGGTCACATTTTATCAAGAGATGGAATCTCAGTAGACCCATCAAAAGTACAAGAGGTCATGGATTGGAAAGCCCCAACTTCGGTTCATGAAGTTCAGAGTTTTCTAGGGTTAGCAGGATACTATCGTCGGTTTATTCTAGATTTCTCAAAGATAGCTAAGCCTATGACCAGACTTACTTCAGAAAGATGAGAAGTACAAATGGACACTCAGAATGTGAAACAGCTTTTCACACCCTCAGAACTTTGTTGACTACAGCGCCTGTGCTAGCACAACCAGACATTGAAAAGTCTTTTGATGTATTTTGTGATGCATCAGGAATAGGTTTGGGATGTGTGCTTATGCAAGAAGGGAGAGTAATCGCATATGCCTCATCGGCAATTGAGAAAACATGAAGTCAACTACCCTACACATGATTTGGAACTGGCAGCCGTTGTCCATGCATTAAAGATATGGAGACATTACTTGTTGGGCAATGTATGTCATATCTATACTGACCACAAAAGCCTCAAGTATATCTTTACCCAGCCAGAACTGAACATGAGACAACGTAGATGGTTGGAATTGATTAAGGACTATAATTTGGAAGTGCATTACCATCCGGGTAAAGCTAATGTAGTAGCCGATGCACTTAGTCGGAAGTCCCATTGCAACACTATGGAAGCACTATTGGAAGATGGATTCAACTTGCTACATCCTGCTGTACTCCACAATATCACAATCAGTTGTTCGCTTGAGGGCAAAATCATAGAGCTACAGCAGACAGATGTAGGAATAAGTCACATCAAGAGAAAAATGCAAGAGCAAGAAACCAAACATTTTAGATTGGACGAAAGAGGTGTATTATGGTTTGAGGACCGGCTAGTGGTACCAAAAGACCGTGAGCTCAGGAATCAAATTTTAGAGGAAGCTCACTCGTCCAAATTGTCTATCCATCCGGGTAGTAGTAAAATGTATCAAGATCTAAGAACCCATTTTTGGTGGACTAAGATGAAGAAAGAGATCGCAGCCTATGTTGCTAAGTGTGATAACTGCAGTAGAGTGAAAGCCGTCCATATGAAAACTGCTGGATTACTTCAGCCATTACCTATTCCGGGATGGAAATGGGAGGAAATCAGTATGGACTTTATTACAGGCCTTCCAACAACGCCACAAGGTCACGATTCAATCTGGGTCATTGTTGACCATCTCACCAAGTCAGCACACTTTATACCCGTGAACATGCGGTATATAGTTGGGAAATACGCTGAGATATATGTATCCCAGATCGTGAGATTGCATGGAGTACCCAGGACCATAATCTCAGATAGAGGACCACAGTTCATAGCTCGTTTCTGGGAGCACTTACACCAAGCCTTGGGAACCAAGCTAATCAGAAGTTCAGCTTATCATCCGTAAACTTCAGGACAGACAGAGCGAGTAAACCAAATCCTAGAAGATTTACTTAGGGCTTGTGTTATATCTTCAAAAGGTTCATGGGAGAAATGGTTACCTTTAGCTGAATTCTCCTATAACAACAGTTATCAAGCGAGTATCAAAATGGCTCCATTTGAAGCCTTGTATGGTAGAAAGTGCAGAACTCCATTGAATTGGATTGAGCCCGGTGAAAGGAGATACTTTGGTATTGATTTTGTCAATGAAGCCGAAAGAGCAAGTATGTATCATCCAACAACACATGAAGGCAGCTCAATCAAGACAGAAGAGTTATGCCGATAGAAGAAGAAGACCACTAACTTTTGAAGTGGGTGACTATGTATACTTGAGAGTATCACCCATGAAAGGTGTGAAAAGATTTGGGATGAAAAAGAAGCTTTCACCAAGATATGTAGGGCCATACAAAATTATGGAGCGAAAAGGAAATGTTGCGTATAAGCTACAACTACCACCAGAGATGAGTGCAATCTTTGATGTGTTCCATGTTTCTCAGCTAAAGAAATGTCTTCGAGTACCTAAAGAAGCGATTGCACCCACCAACGTGCAGCTTCAATCGGATTTGACCTATGAAGAAAAGCCAATTCGAGTATTAGAAGAGATGGAGAGAGTGACAAGGAGTAAGATCATTAAGTTCTATAAGGTGGTGTGGAACAATCATAGTGAACAAGATGCTACGTGGGAAAGAGAAGATTATCTACGAGAAGTTTATCCCGCCTTTTTCCATGAATGGTAGGTCTTGCAAATCTCGGGACAAGATTTTTATAAGGGGGAGGGGCTGTAACACCTCGAGTGTTAGCCTTGCATAACTTGACTTGCATAACATGAGCATGGGCATCAAGCATTCATAAATCATCATTTACAATTGAAACATTTGATCGAAACATATGAAACATTGCTTGTTATCTCGTGTTTCTTAGAACATATGCATAAGATCATGTGCAAATGAATGCAAGTGGGTAATGCTAGTCACTAAAACACCTTAGCTACACTTAGGTTAACACAAGGAACCTTGTTCATGAAGGCCACCTTTCATGATCAAGCACTTAAGTAATATTTCATGTGTTGACCTGGATAGCTCTATGAGTGACCACTGCATAAAATGATAGGATGACCTTGAAAATTTCTTAAACATGCTTAGGATATCATCATGAACAACTTTGGTATTTAAGGCTAGGGCTAGTTTGGTCATTTAGCCATGGTTTGAGTATGTATCATGATTTCAAAGTGACATGTTTGACTAAAGTTGAACTAGGTGTTAGAGACCTTGCATGGAGGAGTTCACTAAAGCAAAGTTGTAGTGTTTGACATAAGGAACAACTTTGATTTTTGGGTCTTTGACTGATTCAGCTCCTAACGTGTTTGAAATTGGATCACAAGAATCATCAAAATCTTGATTTCAACACTTAAGAAATTTTTCTAAGTCAAGTTCATTGAACAGCCTGACAAGCTGACCTTCATGGCAATATAACTTGAATTCGGTTGAGAATTGGAACACGATCATTGAACAACATTTGAAGCTGGTACTTGGGTCTACAAAATCTATTCAGGATGTTTGCACGAAGGAGCCACGGATTAGTCGATAAGTCGACTTGAAAACTCGCTGTCAGGCTCGACTTCGGGACTTAACTGACGAACTGAATCGTTTTCGGTGGCCGACCGGCTTCAGGCTTCGCGCGCCGCGTGTCCCCGGCGACGGTCCGCGCGTCGCCAGCGCTCTGTTCACGCAGGCCACGACTGCGCCCAAGCGCGCCTTCATCATGCCAGCGCCCGCCCGCACTCAACCGCACTCCGTTTTCGCGTTGCCTCGGCCTTCCTCCTCGCCGCAGCGCTGCAGCGAGCTCGTTCCACCTCCGCCGTCGCCATAGCCGCGCAAGCTCGCGCCTAGCCATCCATTCTTCACCGCAGCAGCACAACTAGCTCCCCAGTGACCCACTGCTTCTTCCCATGCCCGCCATTCGAGTTCGGTAAGCGGCAGCGCCGTGCCAGTGCTCACCGGAGCTCCGCCACAGGACTCCGTCGTCGTGGCCACGCCGCCACAGTCCTCCTCCCTGCTCTGTTAGCTAGCGCGCTAGGTTCCCCTAGCGTTCCTAGATGCTCATCTACACCTTAGGTTGGGCCGCCGAGGTCGTCGCCGGCGTACCGCCGACGTCCCGCCTCGCCGAGCCGCCATGGCCGCCGCTGTCGTCGCTGGTGTCGACGATAGGGCCGACCAAGTAGACCAATCGACGCGTTAGGTCATGGGGGTCACACTATGATGATGTCACCACCGGCGTACTCGCCATCGGCGAGCTTTGGCCGCGTCCGTCGAGCAGCGCCGCTGTGCTCTGTTTTGGTCTCGCTGACCAGTGGGTCCCGCGTGTCAGCGACTCAATATTTCAAATCCAGTTCAGTTTGAATGCAGATTCATAGGTGTTTTGTTATTTTTGTATCTTTAGTTTGGTAGCTTCCTAAATTGTGAAATAAATTTTGTAGTGTTCCTTAGGAGGTGTAGTATTTAGGAAAAATGTGTTTTTAACATTTACAGTAGAAAGTTTTGGAGATTTAAATCAAGATTTGAAATGTGCTTTTGAATGCATTTAAATTTGTTTATTTTATATCTAGAGTTCCTGTGCTCCAAAAATTATGAAATTTTTGTGGTAAGCTAGTCTTAGCATATATGAGCTTGGGTAAAAATCTTAGGACCAGTGCATAGGTAGATTTATAGTTATAGATTTTTCTTTCATTGCTAGTCAATCCTTGCATGAATTTTTATAAATTATTTATGAGTCCAAAATTCATGAAATTTGTGGGAGGTAATACTAGTACCATATGGATGTTAAGAAAAATAAGAAATCTGTTGCTTGACACTTTTCAATAGGATTTTCCATTTATGCTGTTTCAAGCCTTGCTTCCTTATCATTTTTGTATAGAATGTTCTACTTAGTATAATAACATGCAATTTTTATAGTAGTCCTTTTATAGCATTAGTAAGGCACTGTAAATTTTTGGGAATTTATGAAGTACATCTGATATAGGTTTATTAATTAACCTAGATATTTAAATAAAATAATAAAGGCAATTAAATAAATAGTTTGGGCTCCACCATTATATTATATTAAATGTAATTAGTATGCTTAAACTGTTGGTAGATTATATGTTGTCAAATTTTGAATGATTACCTGAAGTAAAAGTATTCTTACTTTATATTGCATGTTAAATAGTTTCTGGACTGATTCTAGAGTGTGATGAGTTGCATGTTGAAACTGATGTAGACTGTAAAAATGGTTAATAACAAAGTTGTAGAGAATTTGATAAGCTTTTCAGAAAGTCCTGGATCACTGATTTTGGATTTGTAGAACTCTAGTTATGAGTGAAACAAGTAGCTACTGTTTGTGGCATAGTCGATGCATTGTAGAAGTAGTTAAGTAATAATCGAGAAGAGATATGCACCTACTCAAACAACGCGATGCACTTGTTAACATATATGCATTCGTAATACTTATACCATACTCATGCATTTAGGATCGGAGGAAGAGATCACGTTGCTGGAATTCGAAGAAGCAGAGGAAGGGAACCCGCAGGAGGATCCGCAAGCCTGTAGCTCCCGAAGGCGTGGAGCAGAAACCTGAAGAGCTTCCGGAGTGTCCTGACCATCGCCCTACTTCCTTTCTGCGAGGCAAGCCCCAGAGCATTATAAGTCTCCCAGTAATTTACAAATGTTTACTTACGTATTTATGATTGATGCATTAGGTTATAAGAGTTGAATGAAACCACTTGATGCATGTACATTCCTTATCCAGATATTAACCCTTTAACCGGTATAGGTCCAGGATCAAATATATGCTTAGCCATGCTTAGACCGGTAGAAGTCGGGTGATGTCCTGTCACCTGCGAGATATAGGTGGATACCGGAGCACGGTTGGCTATATCTGCTATCGTGGAATAGAACCATGAGGTAAAAGTAAATCGAGACCGGACGGGAGGTAGATAGAGAAGCAACAAGACATGGAGGTCTTGGGTGTGGATCTATCCCCGTCTGTGTCGATTAAGGACCGTACCGTTGTTGGCGCTTCTGATAAGATTGAACGCATGCCTCTCACTTAGCTGGCCGGATAACTCGTTCTGACCGCGAAGCCGAGTAATTCAACTCAGGCCGGGAACCGTTCTGTTGTGCGCTCCTTCCGGGGAACGATCAGACTGAGCCCAAGGGCAGGCTTGGCCTGAGCATCCTGGCATCTAGTGTTCCAGATTGTGCGGCGCGGTACGGACCCGCGAAATGTGTACCTGAGTTGTACCAAAGGTGACCTAAGGTGACCGTTGATCTGGTCTGCCTGGGTTTGTGTTAGGAATAAATTCCCAGCTGGTTGAAATCGATTCGAATCGCCGTCTCTCCCGGATAGTGAGAAACTTGGCTAGTCCCAACATCGTAGTAACTATATTATGAAACATGATGGTTCAGATGAATATGGAATTACAATACCTGCTATGGTTACTATTGTATGCTTCTAAATGATATACCACATGTTTGGCATAGGATAGTTGCTAACCTAGAAATGGATAGTTATAATTAACTTGATAAAGAAATCATAATTGTACAACGGGTAAATTGCCTTTTTCGCAAAATGTTGTCAAGTTACGTCCACTTATACAGCCTTGCATAATCCTTGGAGTCATTTTATTTCTGGTTCATGACGGGTAAGTCTAGCTGAGTACCTTCTCGTACTCAGGGTTTATTTTCCATTGTTGCAGATGGCACTGTGTATCATGGTTATTGCAAGAATTGCTTCTATCCCGCTGTGGATGAGGAGTAAGCCTTGGGCAGGCTTCTTTAGTAATTCCTATCTTTGCTTTTGTGGACCGTGATCTGGCTTGGCACTGTATCAAATTATGTTGGAAACCTTATCTTCGAACTTATTTGCTTCCGCTTTATTTATCAAACTAGGTTTGTAATAACTTTTATTCGTACTCTGATGATGAAAAGTATCTGTGAACTTTATGTAATATGTGGCATGTATATTGAATCCTGTACGATCTTGGTTGTTGTAAATCGTTTATCGAGACCCGTCGTGGTACTCGACGGACTACCGGGTTTATATGGATTCAAGTATGACAATGCGACCGCTTGCGGATTGCCATTGTACTTGTATTCTTATAAATTGGTCGGTTCTGCGACATCAGCCACTTGGTCACAAGTGAGTTTGAGTCACAGTGATAAGGAAGCAACGCACGTACAACTAAGGATGAAAACGGACGGAATCGAACGGAGAACTCCTCAACCGTTTTCTACTTTTACATTTGAATACGAAAACGAAAACGAAAGCGGACAAACCGAACACGAAAACGAACACGAACTTACGGAATATCGAGAATTTCGAAAACGAAACAATTCGAGCGGAATTATATCGAACACGGTCGGTATACGAAAACTCAATACGGAATACCGACCCGTAGACCAAGTGCATGACTAAGTGCATACATGATCAAGTTCAAGTGCATATAATAATTAACAAGTGCATATTATAGAAACATGAACTTGAACTGAGTCAGAATAATTTTATTAACCTTTTTAGAATAGATGTAGTATTTTATTTTAAAGATTTATTCAGATTTTTCTTTTGAGTAACAAAGATTTATTCGGCTGATGCAAAAACTATCAAATGATTGACTTTGCAGGTGGGGGTTAAACCGATGAGCTTGATGGGCTATGGCCCAGGTGGGCTTTCGTGTAGATGCTGCCGGTTTCCTGACATTTAGCACCATCTCATGAGGTGAAGAGAGACGAGGCTGGGCGCCGTCTATAAGAGAGGGCAGCTGGCCACCAGTAGAAAGAACACAGCTGCGTGGTGAACAACCTGTAATTGGGCTGTATGACCTGTGCAGTTGGCCAAATTCGGTTTAAACCGACATTCGGAATATTTCAAATTAAAAGTAGAAAAGTAGAAAACGATCGGAAAAATGTCTAAACCGTTTTCTACTTTTACATTTGAAATACGAAACATCTGAAATGCGAAAGCGAAAACGGTAAAGTCGGACAAGAAAATACGGATTCGATCGGATTAAATATAAAAAACGATGCGGTTCGGTTCGGGATATTTCCGTTCCGTTTTCATCCTTACGTACAACCCCTAAGATCATGAGTTCAATTTGACCCCCCATGACAGTACGCGCGTGTGTTCCATGCGACTTGTGAAGCTTCGACTAAATAATTAAATATCATATAACAGCTTGTATACATCTCAGTAGCATATAAAGAATATAAACTCATAAGGACTTAGTTTGGCGGCAGCTCCCCTGCAGCCATAACATGAGAAATTCTGGTGACCGCTCCCCCACAGCAATAACAGGAGAAATTCTTGTAACTGTACCTTGATTCTCCTCGTAGGATTTCTTCTCATCAAGAGTCTTTTAGAAAGTCCCCTTGGTGCACATTGAGTACTAGAGTGCTTAATTTTGATTTCCTATGTTTTATTGTATGTTACTGGCGGGCTTGTGTTACTCGATTGCCTCCTTTTTGTTGTTGGTATCTCCTGCGGATTCCGATTATCGATCAAATGGTGGCCCTTGAATCATGCACTGGTAATGATTGTACTGCTGCTTAGACAATGGCCACCTTTGTCCATGTTCAAGTTGGTTACTACAATAGTGTGCATTATCATTTTCGGTTAAAAGCCACCAAATACCATCGTCCATGCTGTGAAGGAACTTTTTTTTTTGGAAGATACCATGAAGAAACATTATTGTGCCAGGACAACCAGAGAAATAATTAAGTACATCAAATTTATAAAGGTTAGATTGGTGTTCAAGTGTTGGTCGATTAATGGAGCAAAGAAATAATGTGTTTGCGCCACTCTCTTAAAGAAAAGCAGTGCTTGCAACACTTGAAAGTGAAAAGAAAAATGATGATGTGTGTGTTGTGTTGTGATGTGTGTGTGTGTGTGTGTGTGTGTGTGTGTGTGTGTGTGTGTGAGCACCTCAGAGACAATTTGGGGCGCAATAGCATGGCTCACAAGATAGAGTGCTCCAATGTCCATCGGTGGAGTAGCAAGTCCATCTTCTTTGGTAAATGTATTCTATTTATCTACAGATTAAGTCCATTTAGCTAATAGGCTGATGGCTGAAGTAGGAAATGGTCAAGTAGACAAGTACTAAGATATATATACCACATTAACACTCATTTGAATCACTATCCATTGTAGCTTTTGTAGCAGAAATCTAATCATAAGCGACAGCTTTCCAGTCCCTGGCTCCCTGCAGCATACACAAAACAACACTACAGCACATCTCATTATAGGAGGCATTTTGTTAAAGGCATTTTTTTTCTAAGTGCCTTAATTTTATATTTTTTAAAGGCATTCATCAAAAAACGCCTCAGAAGATATTTTTTTAGAGGCTAATATTAAAAACGCCTTAAATACCTGTACCAATTGAAGGCGTTATACCAAAACGCCTTAAATACCCAAAGCAATTGGAGGCGCTTTAGCAAAACACATTCTTAAGTCACGTGATACGTATATGCATATACAAGAGGCACACAACACTCTGTGTATGTGGGTCCCATGCCGTCATCCAAATCACCTACACTATCTCTTCTTCCTCCGCACATACAATCTACCCCATGGATCCGCCTCCGCTCGCGCCTCCGCCCGCTCCCCAGGCTGCCTCCGCCCATGACGCCCTGGCCGTCTCCACTCGCCTCCACGACCAACCGTGGACCCGACGCCGTCACGGAGTGCTCCCCTCACCTAGATCCGTTTGCCGTCGATGCCGCCGTGAATGCGGGGGACGACAACGGTGCGGGGAACGCCTCTCCTCCTCCTCCACCGCCGCTTCCTCCCCCTCCTTCTGTGGCAGCGACGAAGGCCGCTACACTGGCATGGGCCTCGCCCCTCTTGACGGCAGCGGCTACACCGATATGGCCTTGACTCTCTCGACAGCAGCAACCCGGACTTATTGTTCTTATGTCATGCAAAATTATTAGGAATTTGTTGCTGAGCCTTTCAAAATTATTCTTTCCAGTGAAGGATCATGCTCATCTGCTGGTAGTGACACAATATATATAGTTAGTTGGATTGACGCATGTATATAGCTGTGATATGAACATGTCAGGCTTTTATCTCTCTTAAAGGGAGTAAGAAGCGTCATTAGGAGTGAGGACCTAAATATCAGGACCGAGGAGCATCATTTGGAGATGAATATATTTTTCTACCTTATTGTGTCTGGTTACAATATAACTATGTATGTCTGAAATAATTAAATCTTGGATATAGTGTTAACGTGTGCTCTCATTGGTTCATTCTTGAATGGATTGTGCCGATTTAGTAGTGGATTGTGCCGATTTGATATTGCTAGCAGTTAAGCCTGGACTTGGTTTTGGAGGCATTTTTAATAATGCCTCAATCAATGTTTGAAGGCCATGTATAGAATGCCTCTAAGGAGTATTATAGGCAGCAAGAAAACGCCTTTATATGTTGATATTGAAAGGCGATCTGAAAAAATGCCTCAAAAGACCTTTTGAGTCCAGTTTATAGCAGGCATTTTCAAGTATGCCTAAAAAGGTCTTTGAAGGCATTTTGAACACTTTTAAAGGCATTTTTAAACGCCTTGTATGAAGGGCCATGTTGTAGTGCAAAGGGATCGGGAAGTTCAATACACGGTACTAGGTACTAGATATCACATGCAATATATAGGGTCTATACTTCTATATCATCAGAAGTAGCAAATCAATCCTCTAAAGTAAATATATAAAGTACAGCCTCTGTGTTCCATACACTATTTAAATCATGTACCCAACAAAAACTTGTTTCATGCACTAACTGGGGGAGTAATAAAGCTCTTTTGGGTAGAAAAGAAACTTATTGCATGGTACTTGCCTTACTAATAAGAATTCATTTTCAGTATTAGTGATGAAATCCTTACCGCGAATGTTTAGAAATGGGAATTAGTTAGACACAAACTTTGCCCCTTTTGACATCTTTTCTTACTTAGAATGTGCCAGGCATGATATAGCATCTAAAAATGAAATGCTTGAAAATAACAAAAGCACCCTGTTCAGGTAGATAATCTTGAGAATACTTCTTCTGCTATCATTTTGGGCTGGATGGATTCTAGAATCTTCTGATTCAGAGGGGTTAACTAGAGTTTTTTCTAGAAAAAGGAGAAAAAAAGCGAGAGAGATCTAGGCCTTTGTGCTCAATTATCAAAGATAAAATCTTTAAAACAAAAGCCAAATCTAAGTTTTTCTCTTTCAAATAAGGATCAGGAAGATCTTGCTGTGATACCTTGTCATTTTGGTCAGGAAAGTCCTATCAGGTGCAATGGAAAAAGAAATAAGTAGAACATCAATTGATGAAAGTCCTTTTCTAGAATTGTGGGAGCATAAATAATTTCTGGTGTTTACCCAACTTAAAGGCCTTACTCTGAAAAATAATTTTCATTTTGTGGGAATCAAGAAACAATGGTTGAGGACTTCGATTTTTTAAAGCAAACTACAAAGGGGAGAGATTCCCCACCTGGATAGTACTGATTTATCATTACCAGTCTCGTTTTTAGGGAACATGGCAAAAACCTTGTCGTCTAGTTAATTTTGGAAAACCGGACTAAAAACCAATACAACAGCCCCAACACAAGGGCTAGGATTGTGGCATATCCACAAATAGACCAAAAAGAGAGAGAAAAAAACAACAACACCAAGACACAGGAACTCTTCGACTATGCCTCCAGGGAGGTGGATGACACCACAACATAACCATTGTCAGTCAAGCAACAAGAGGTGACGCCGCAGGAGCTTGGTAAGGCTTTTCGCCTGAGCCTTGTGGCGAGAGGTTAATGGCCGACCATGGAGAAGCAGCAGCAAGAGGTTCTTTAGTGACGCCTTTAAGAAGGATGTCCCGCCACTGGCCCAGATCGACTGATCTGAGCCAGTGCTCTCATTGACCCATGTTACCCACCCGCATCGGAGGGAGGCACGCACTGGCGAGCATCGGTGCCTGGATGGAGGGGGGTGCCGGTCGCCGCCACACCCATGCGGAACCATTGTCAGACTCGCCCGTGTCGCTGCGAGACGCGCACTTGCAAGCGCCTAAGCCTGAACGGAGGGGGGTGCCGGCTGCCGCCACACCTCACGAAGCTGTTCCTAAACTCGTGTGCGATGGTGGGAGGTGCGCACCGGCAAGTGTTCATGCCTAGATGGGGGGGACGCCGCCACACCGCATGGAGCCATTATCAGAGTTACCCATGACGGTGGGAGGCGCACACCTATAGTCGTCCGAGCCTGGATGGAGGGGTGGGTGCCAGCCGCTGCCACACCTCATGGAGCCATTCTTGGACTCGCCTGCGATGGTGAGAGGTGTGCACCGGCATGTGTCCGTGTCTAGATGGAGGGGGTGCCAGTCACCGCCACACCACGCGGAGCCATTATCGGACTCACCCGTGATGGTGGGAGGCATGCATCGGCAGGCGTCCCTGGATGGAGGATGGTAACGGTTGCCACCACACCTCGCGGAGCCATTCCCGAACTTGTCCACAATAGTGGGAGGTGCACACTAGCAAGCGTCCGTGCCTAGACAGTGGGTGGGTGCCGGTTGCCACCACAATACACAAAGCCACTGTTGGACTTGCCTACAACGGTGAGAGGCACGCATCGGTAGGTGTCCGCACCTAGACAGATGGGGTCCCTATTGCTGCCACACCTCACGGAGTTGTTCCTAGACTCACCCATGATGGTGGGAGGTGTGCACAGACAAGGCGTCTATGCCTAGATGGTAGCCCCACTCTTGTGCCCGAGCACCATCACACAGCTGTAGCCACGCGTGGCCAGGGATACGTTCCCACCGGCTGCCACAGCGACACATCACCATGCTCATAGACCACTGACGCCCATAGCCCTCAAGCTGGACACATCACGCCCAAACCCGACACCCCCATGCGGATCCGCCCCGGACAACACTTGAACAACTGGAGAAGCACATGATCGAGACCGGAGGGGTTGGATATGAGCTCCACCAGCTTTAGGTAGGAGCCGTAGCACCAAGTCATCGGATCGGTGCCAGAGAAGGTGGCCGCCATGGTCACCGGTCGCTAGCCAAGCCGCCATCCATTGCCGCATGCCATCCATGCCTCTGTGCCATGAGGCCGTTGCCACCCCTTCCCTAGCCGCCAGTGGTGCTCGACCATGACCCTATCCACCAACCGGCTGGGGAGGCCATCCACCATCATTGTGTGATGGTAGGCGCTTTGATCGTGGCCCTTGTAGTCGGCTGGACGCACCGCCCGACATGGCCACGGCATGGGCAGCCACTAGATCCATGACCAGAGGTCCTCGACTGACCCCACCGATGGATCCAAGGAGCTGTAGATGAAGAGGAAGAGGAAAAGGGAGGCATAGGAGGTGGGGTATGCAGCTTGGTGCACGTAGGGGAGGGCGAGACCACATCCATGGAGGCACCACACTACTACATATTTACTTTTCACTATCACCACTTTCATTGCCATAGCGATAAAAGCGTCAGTGTGATACTTCCACCATCGGTTGGATCGATAGGGAGGCATCGTAAGGAATGAAACCGGCAATTGAAAACCATCAGTGCGGCAATGGTAGTAGGGTTGAATTCCATCATCATTTGGAATGCCGAGCCAATTAGGATAGGCGTTATGGCCACTGGCCCTACACGACCGTTTGGTGTACCGACAGTAGTGAATTCAATGTGAGTTATTTTCCCATTTCTCAACTACCCATAGCACAGTTGCATCACCATTACTTTCCTACGGTATATGCCTTGTCTTCCCTGATGCTTTTGCTTCTCCATCTTCAAGGTTGGCCTATTTAAGCTAGGGTTGGATGCGCTTCTTGGCAATGCACACACTCCTTCCTCCTTAGATACACATAGATACAGACAAAGCTATTGAGCCAACCATGTATATTTTCTTCATCACCATGGCGCTCCTTCTCCAACTCCTTTGGCGGCAGCAACGACATTGGGAGAAGGCCTTCAAGATTGGGTACTACCGACATCTAGGCGCAGCGGGGGTTGCTCGATCTAGGTGCTAGTGGAAGTTTTGCGATTAAGGGGGTTCACTTATTTGGGCAAGCCAAGGGGTACTCAATGCACTTTGGTATCCCTAGTTTGCCATGCGCATTTCTTATGCCGATTCACCATCCTGGCGCCCTAGCAATCCTCCTTCCTCTGGAGTAGCAGCGACGATGGCAGCGCTTCTCTTCCATGCCCTCCTCGCGACCATGAGACATGAGCACCACCATATCCTAATGGACAAGGAAGTTACTACACAAGAAAGGTGGACAAAAAATGGTTTCCTTCATTTTTTCCTACTGCTAAACTTACATGTTGACAATTAATCATCGTATGTAGGAATGCACATGCTCGTGACCATGAGAGGTGGAGATGCTCCTCTTGCTCTCTCTCTCTCGACCGTGAGAGGTGTAGTAGGGAAGGTAAAGCACCTCACTAAGATGCTCCTCTTCTTGCTCTCTCTCTCGACCGTGAGAGGTGCAGATGCTAGTGGAAGTTTTAAGAGGTGCTGCCTTGTCCTTAGCTTGCACTGCTTGTCTCTAGACTCGAATATGGGATGTATCAGTACTTGATAGGTCTTTGTTATTATACACCCAGTAGTCTTTGATAGGTCTTTGTTATTGTACAACTATGGAATGTAAATGAAGTTATGAATGAAGTTGTTGTGATGATTGTTACTGTGTCGTTTATATATAGTTTTTACCTTAAAAACAATTAATAACTGAATGGTGATGCTTGTTACTCTATTTTTTTAAGTGTCATAGTATTTGCCTTGGCTACACAGACATGAGATAAAGCACCTCATTGAGAAGGTGCAGGGGTGGAAGTATTTGCCTTGTTTAATTTGCAAATTGGTTTACTGTGTTTGCAAATTATCATTATTGCAGCTCCCGTTGCCGTTTCATACGGTGATTCAACGTTAGTGTTAGATCACAAAGTGTAGTGAATCAAATGGTCCACGTCGTCTCTTCCTTGCCCTATCGCCCGTGACTTGTGTGGGTGGCCATAGATGTCACGAACCTTGACTGTTGCCTTCCCCACTCATATTTATTTGTGGAGATGACTTGAATAACTTGTATTAAGAAATTAGAAACATGTGCAAGGGAAGTTGAACCACATCATACGAGAAGGAAGGTAACTATAATGAGTTAAGAAAGGAATCGTACTTGTGTATGATTGTATTAAGTTCATCCTGGCGATGCACCTGCATGGCCAGAGGAGGCAGAGGACTAGACTCACCCAACGCTGGCCGCCCAACCAAGTCCTGCAACATGAACATGGCCTATTGGGGGCATCGAGTACATATCTCGTTCTTCCACGTCACATTCATCGCCGGGCCCGCTTCATCACCTTCGATCTTCCTCAACCACCGCCGGGCAATGTTGTCATTACTGGCACCGCTATTAAACCTTTGGAGCACAAGGGAGAGAACAAATGTAGCAACATCATGGCCTACTGTGGTGGAGCGCTCAAGCATGTCGAGCCACGGCATGAGCGCGCTATGGTCTTCCATGAAGACACGCGCATCCCAGCATAGAAGCAGGCCTCTGCGTTGCCGACGCTAGCAAGCCTGGCAATGAGCTTGGCGCGGTACTCATGGTCATAGAACTGGTTCTAGGTCCCAAGGTGTATCCCATGTAGCAGCACCCACCATAGTGATATGCTCTGTCCCACTATGACCTCGCTGCACACCCTACGCATCTACGAACAGGTTGCCCACAGGCTACCAAGATCTTCCATGGGATCCGCTACAGCCATAGCAACGCGGCTAGCAATCTCAGTAGTCACATCCGTTGGGAGCTTCTCCATGGAATGAGGACACATGCGGTGGCTGCAAAAGATAGATCCTCGGGTCGAGGAGCGACGTCACGGTAGAGCGGAGCACTAGGGAGGGGGATCGGAGTGGAGCAAGGTGAGTTCCAAAAAACCCTCCTAGGATTTTATGATCGCTCTGTTCTTGAAGGTTTCGTGGTGCGAGGATGTCAAACATCTCGGGGAAGTCAATCGTCATCCTCCGTGTGAATTGCGTAAACTATGTATGAAAACACAAAAAAATTTAGAATGAAAGAATTTTTTTTATCTTACTATCTTACGATTACTAATTAGAGGCCCCAACGGTGTAAACCATGTGAACCGCGTAAACTGTGTATGTGAACCATGTGAACCTCCTAATTTTGCAAGTAAATTACCCACCTCTGCCATTACAAAAGATAATTCAAAGCATCCAATAAGAATAAAATAGACTAGCGGTTTGTCACTTTGTCTCCCCTAAGATCATGGTTAGCGCTAGAGAGGCCGAGCCACGTGGTTGAGTCAATTTTCTCCGTCCAACTTCCAACACCATTCCATCACCATTACTTCCACTAGGAGAAGTGTGCTCCACTAAGATCGTGCGAGACGTGGCCTCACCTTAACTCCTGCTCTCGCTCAGTGCAATCAAGGGGAACTCCAACGGGCGCTTATCTCGCCCATCCTTCTATAATAGCGGAGGCTAAGGCGGGGAAGCAAGTACATGATTCCTTTTCTCTCAAACTCGTTACACTTACCTATCTTCTTGTTCTATCTTCTTCGTTCGGCGCTCTGCCTTGACACCCCATCTTTCACATCTCATCCAATGGTGGATCGAGCAATGAAGTGCCCAATGGAAGAGTCACCAGAGGTTGTCCCTGCTCGTCCCCACTTTTGTGTGATGATGTGATGAGATGGGGAGGGCAGCTCAGTGGCGCAGCCACTGGAGAGCTGATCCTTGCTTCCAGCTATCTCTGATGATGACAACGGGGGAGGGGGCAGATGATGCCCTCACCTTGGTGGAGCAGCTAGATGTGGCCACCTCTGTCCTCTGCGAGGCGAGCTAGGAGGCAGACCAGCTATGCCTCTTCGTTATAGCCACGAAGCAGGAAATGGCCATGGTGGAGCTTGCCGCCACTAAGGACCAGGCGTGCCTCGCTGGTAAGGCATTCGCCATGATATGATCTTGCTCTTTCACTATGTGTAGCATTGAGTCTTCAGTTGTAGCATTTTCTTGTCTCCTTTTTAGCCATCTAGGAGCCGCTGATCGCCGCTTAGGGCGAGGTAGCAGAGGTGATCCACCTTTGCTAGGTAGCCAAGGATAACACCCGTGTCTCCACCTGAATGGTGGGAGAGAGCAACAGGCACTACCAGGACCTCCACGCGACAGCAGGCAACACCGTCAGTGTGCTTTCACCTCCTGCACCTACGTGGATGACCCTAGCGGACCGCCTCTGCACCGTGCCACCACGGGTCATGGAGGTGGCCACATACTGCATTCACCTAGGGGCCACTTTGGCCATGGCTGCCGCCTAGCTTTGGTTAAGTGAGGACCTAACCATGGTTGAGCTAGGGTTCCTGGGAGAGACGAGCTATCGACAGCGCCAGAACCTGATCGGTGAGTTCTCCACCGTGGGCGATGGCGTCTTGGACACGGTGGATGTAGAGGACGTCATTCATAATGCTCCCCATGAGTAGTTCAATTGTAACATGCTTCTGCATTCTAAATAAAAATGTTCATAATATTTAGTAGTTATTACATTGAGTTCATCTCAGTTTGTTGTGACTTGAATGTTCCATTTGTGCGCCTTAGAGTTCGTAGACCGTATGACATGTCCATCATTATTAGGTGCTAACATCTCTCGATCATCACCGCCGGTACCCTTCATCGCCACTTTCATCAATTTCTAAGCCCACATATGAGTCCTACACGTCACTCCTGCGCGTATTTACAAAGTTTGGCATAAATTTGTATTCCCGC
Organism: Miscanthus floridulus; assembly: GCF_019320115.1. Taxonomy (NCBI): domain Eukaryota; kingdom Viridiplantae; phylum Streptophyta; class Magnoliopsida; order Poales; family Poaceae; genus Miscanthus; species Miscanthus floridulus. The sequence continues at coordinate 38,149,384 of NC_089585.1, forward strand.
GTCTGATATAGTTGCTTACAAAGGACGCTCCCCACCATATCTTTCTCCTCCTCAGTGCTGCTATTCCTCATCACCGCCCCTGCTCCCTAGTGCTGAACTGCGTGACCGCCCCTACTCAGTGGCGTGTAAGTTACCAGTCATCGCCGACAAGCTAGTGCTCCACACCGGTATGCCTCACCGATAGGTAGACAAAAGAAATCCACCGGTGAACAGGCTGGTACTCATCACCGCCATCACCGCTCGAGCTTAGTGCCACAAGATCCAAAGGCAATGGTAATGGTTTCGCACTTCCCTTATGCATTGTTCTTGGATTTTTATTCCCTTCTTCACTCATCTGAGTATGAATGAAGCTTCTATCTGATTATTAATGAGCTCACAAACACATCTCCACAGTCGCTCCTTCTCTGATTTAGGCGACAGCGCTGCCGCTTCCATCGCTGTCCCCGCTCCACCAAATCCTCATCAAGATGGAGGAGGAGGCCCCTAACAAGAGAAACGAAGTGGCCATCCTCTCAGACCAAGTCTTGGTCCTCATCCTCAGCCACCTCACTGCCCGCTCCTTGTGTAGCTGCAAGTTTGTCTGTCGTTCCAGGAATAGCCTCATCTTAGGATCCGAGTACCGTTAGGAGCTACCCTAGATTCTCACCGGATTCTTCTACCACAGCTAGAAATGCAAATGCAACTTCACCAGTGTCAACAGTGAATACCCCTTCTTGTCCTTCTTGCCCTTCCCCATTTAGGATGTCATGATCTTAGATTGCTCCCGGTGCCAGAACCTTGGTGGAGCAGCTAGACGTGGCCACCTTCGCCCTCCGTGAGGAGAGCCAGGAGGCGGACCGGCTGCACCTCTCCATTGCAGCTGTGAAGCAGGAAACGACCATGGCAGAGCTTGCCACCACTAAGGCCTAGGCGTGCCTCACTAGTAAGGCATTCGGTACAATATGATCTTGCTCTTTCACTACGTGTGGCATCGTGTCTTTAGTTGTAGCATTTTCTTATCTCCTTTTTAGCCATCCAGGAGTAGCTGATCGCCGGTTAGGGCGAGGTGGTAGAGGTGATCCACCTTTGCCAGGTAGCCAAGGACAACGCCCGTGTTTCCTCTCGAATGGTGGGAGAGAGCAACAAGCACTACTAGGACCTCCATGCGACAGCAGGCAACGCCGTCAGCATGCTTTTGCCTCCTGTGCCTACGGGGAGGACCCTAGCGAACCACCTCTTCACCATGCCACCATGGGTCATGGAGGTGGCCACGTACTACATTCACCTAGGGGCCACTTTGGCCATGGCCGCCGCCCAGCTTTGGCTGAGTGAGGACCTAACCGTGGTGGAGTTGGGGTTCCTGGGAGAGACGAGCTATCGACAGCGCCAGAACCTGATCGACGAGTTCTCCACCGTGGGTGATGGCGTCTTGGCCATGGTGGATGTAAAGGACATCATTCATAACGCTTCCCATGAGTAGTTCAATTGTAACATGCCTCTGCATTCTGAATAAAAATGTTCATAATATTTAGTAGTTATTACTTTGAGTTCATCTCTGTTTGTTGTGACTTGAACGTTCCATTTGTGCGCCTTAGAGTTCACAAATCATATGACATGTCCGTCATTAGTAGGTGCTAACATCTCCCAATCATCACTGCAAGTAGCCTTCACCATCACTTTCATCAATTTCCAAGCCTACGCATGAGTCCTACGCGTCACTCCCGCACGTATTTACAAAGTTTGGCAGAAATTTGTATTCCTGCGTCTGATATAGTTGCTTACAAAGGATGCTCCCCACCATATCTTTCTCCTCCTCAATGCTACTATTCCTCATCACCGCCCTACTCCCCAATGCCAAACTGCGCGACCGCCCCTACTCAGTGGCATGCAAGCTGCCAGTCACCGCCGACAAGCTAGTGCTCCGCGTCGGTACGCCTCATTAGCAGGTAGACAACATAGATCCACTAGTGACCAGGTTGGTACTCATCACCGCCGTTGCCACTCGAGCTCAATGCCGCAAGATCCAAAGGCAATGGTAATGCTTTTGCACTTCCCTTATGCATTGTTCTTGGATGTTTATTCCCTTCTTCATTCATCTGAGTATGAATGAAGCTTCCATCTGATTATTAACGAGCTCACAAACACATCTCCACAGTTGTTCCTTCTTTGATTCTGGTGACAGCGCTGCCGCTTCCATCGCTGTCCTCACTCCACCAGATCCTCATCAAGATGGAGGAGGAGGCCCCTAACAAGATAAACGAAGTGGCCATCCTCTCAGACCATGTCTTAGTCGTCATCCTTAGCTGCCTCACTGCCAGCTCCTTGTGCAGCTGCAAGTTTGTCTGTCGTTACTGGAATAGCCTCATCTCGGGATCCGAGTACCGTTAGGAGCTGCCCCAGATTCTCACCGGATTCTTCTACCGCAGCTGGAAATGCAAATGCAACTCCACCAGTGTTAATGGTGACTACCCCTCCTTGTCCTTCTTGCCCTTCCCCATTTAGGATGTCATGATCTCAGATTGCTCCCGGGGTCTCATCCTCTTCTAGTACTCTGGGTTTCGCTATGTTGTCTGCAATCTGGTGACTAAGAAATGATTGCTATTGCCGGGTGGCAACTATTCTTGTGTTTCAGCTCGCTTGGGGTTCGATCCGACAGTCTCCTCGATCCGACATTCTTGTGTTCGAATATGGGATCAATGATGATGACTCCTTAGGTGTCAACATCTACTCATCTAAAACTGGAGCATGGATCTTTAAAGAATCTAAATGGGATGAGGGTATTGTAGTATCCACATATGGGAAATGTGTATTTGTTAATGGTTTTATGCACATGTTGGAGTTCACCCTGTTTGATATGGAGGGAAAGACATGGAGGAAAATTCGTAGGCCAACTGGTGATGCAATCTCCATCCATGAAGCTCAGGGTCAGTTGTGTTTATGTACTGCTGATAATTTGAATAGGTATGAGCTTTCAACCTGGATCCTTGAAGACTATGGTACTAGTAAATGGATGTTAAAGCATAAGGTGACCACGCTGGAGCTGTTTGGAAAGAAGAATATTGAAATTGGTACCGAGGTTTGTGATGCGGCCTACAGAGTGATTGCAGTTCATCCAGAATAAAATTTGATTTTCCTTGTTGGGGAGGACAAATCACTGCTTGCATATGACATGAACCGCATAGTAAAGTTCATATCCTCCCTGCCCGGGCCATCGACTATCCTAGAAGTACCTGGAAACTATTATGTATGAGCAGCGGGCCACACTATCTTCCTTATGTTCCCTTTTCATAGAGTCATTAGCAGAGCAGTAAAGGTGCATATGCTGTATTTTGTTGTAAATAAGTAATGCCTTTGTTCAAGTAGATAGTTATTTTGATTCTATATATAGGCCAATTTGGGCTTCGTAACTAAAGGAATGGTGTGTTGAATATTATTAATTTTGTTGCTTTGTGCAGGTGGAGTTTGAGTGCTTTTGAACAATTTTCCTACATTGGCTAGGAGGAAGAAGAGGGGTTCCATGGTGCATTGCCTACCAATTCGAAGGATGCACTAATTCTATTCATTTTTGCCTAGCAAGTAGAAGTGCCACATAGGAGGAGCACAACTACATCGTTTCGTTATGTAAGCCTATAGAGATCGGTACCTTTAGTTTGCAATCTATGTACCGCTTGTGTTAGGACATCAGTTGAGAAAGATATTATGGTAAGCGTCCATTGTTATTGTAAGAATATGGTTTATGGATGCGATAATTATATCTGTATGCTTTGTGTTCAGTAAGCTATTAAGGGCCATTTATTGTTTTGTTATCACCACTGATGTTGGTGGTGCAAACGTCCAACACCGTCGCTATACATATTATGTGGCAGGGATAAAAGTGTATCACCGCCGAATCATTTAGTAAGACGATGGTGACCATGACCTTTGTACTGGCGGGTCATACGCTGAAGTGACGGTGGTGTTAACCTCTACACATGTATCTTGGCCATCAAACCGACAGTGAACCCACACCGCTGACAGTCGGGTCGAAGTACAAGGCGACAATGCTGATGACCACTACACAGGCGGTTGATGTGTCCACATGACAGTTTTGATAGCCTCGACACAGTCGGATCATGTGCCAATGCGGCGGTGTTAGTGTACATCCACAGCTGGGTCGTGCTCCAATACGACTGAAGTAAGGACCTAATCACGGATGGATCATAAGCCAATCGGCGGTGTTAGTGTACACCGCAGTCGGTCTCAGATGTCGACGGTGAAGGCTATGACAATCACTGTCGACAGTGCCAAGGCCGAAATTGGACTGCGATGTGGGTTACGATGCAACTGTGAAAGGTGCGAGTGTAGTAGTGCCAGATCAGGCCACAGGCGGGCCGGATCTAGCCTGAGCGGCACCGGAAACCATCGCCTGGCGTCACCGCCGTCGGCACCCTACGGCCCTAGACAGGAGAGCCTCACCGTCGCCATCCTAGGGAGCCATGCAGGCGTCCCAGTATGTGCCTTCGCCAACAGCGAGGGAAAGGGAAGGGAGGTGCTAGACTGCTGTGGCGACTAGGGTTTCTGCCGCCCAAGCCGGGGGGTGACCTTAGGCATTCTAAAACTTGGCTTGAGACAAGTGAATTTGCAAGAACCGTTGAGGACTTCGATGATTACTTACTTTACTCAATTTACATTAGGAAGTCCTTTCTGTGGCCATGGATACCATCCAAAGGAAAATATGGTGGGATTCTGGTGTGTGTGTGTGTGTGATTTTCTAGATGTTGAAAAAGGAAACTTTATGATTCTTCTTGGCCTTTGGGATAGAAAACTGAGTGCTATTTTTTTAGAAATAGAAGAAACTTCCTGCTTCTGCATCTGGCACAGAACGTTTACATTATTATATAGTTTTAGCGATATTACTGATGAGTCAGGGAAACAAAAAAAAAACATTTATTCACCAGTTTCTCCCAATCTGCATTTCAGATGAATTTATATACTCATTACCTGAGCAGGATTACACGCAACTGAAATGACATAACCAAAAATATCGCTGGTAGTCTAGATTGGAGATATAAATACTAACAGTACAGTCATCATTTACATCGACCACTAAAAAGCTGATAATCTAGATTGGAGATTTAAATACTAACAGTACAATAATCATTTGCATCGATCATTTTCCCAACTCTTGATTATCTGACTTCGATTCGTTGTGTGGGTCCTGTTGGTGAGATTCATTGACTCGGTCGAAGGGGCCCTGCTAACTACGTGGTTCTCTCTTGATTTTGCAATGTCAGACAGCTCCACAACTTGGATTGCACGTCTCTGTTTCGCTAAAACAAAGAAAAACAATATATTGTGGTTAGGGGCCAACTAAATAATGCCATTTTTCACAGAAAATAAAAAGGATGGTTATAACTAAAAAGGGACTCACACTTTTCTGCTTCCTGGTAAGCTCCACGTAGCTTGCGCTTCGTCTCATCTATATCCATTTCAGTTAATTGAACGTTCCTCTTCCTTGTCCCTGGCTTCGGTCCAGCCGATGATTGGGTTGGCATCCCCTTTTTCTTGAGCCATATAGTAACCATACAGTAAATCAGTGAAGGTTCAACTAAATAATTGAATATCATATAACAACTTGTATATGTATCAATAGCAAAAAAGTATAACTTACAAGGACTTGGCCTGGCGGCAGCTCCCTCGCAGCAATAATTGGAGAAATTCTTGTAACTGCACCTTGATTCTCCTCATAGGGTTTCTTCTCAACAAGAGTCTTTTCAACAAGTCCCCTTGGTGCACATTCAGTACTAGAGTGCTTGGCTTTGATGCGCACGCGAGGGACTTGTATCCTTCTTCCTGTATTTTCTTGCATGTTATTGGCGGGCTTGTGTTCCTCGATGGCCTCCTTTTTCTTCCTGGTAGCTCATGTGGATTCCCATTATAAAATGGTTGCCCTTGAATCGCTGGTAATGCTTGTACTATGATTGAATCTTTGCTCCATGGTGCAGTACTGTTTGAGGGCTTGAAACCATCAAATCTATTGTTGCTCAGACAACAACTCCCACCTTTGTCCATGCTCAAGTTGGTTACTACAACAGTGTATTGTCATTTTTGGTTAAAAGCCACCAAATACTTCGTAAAAGGTAATGAGTGGAAAGCAAGAGTCATATATTATACTTACTTATCCTCTCGTCGTCCATGCCGAGAAGGAACTTTATTTTTGCCATGACAGTCAAAGGAATAAGCACATCAAATTTAGAAAGGTTAGATTGGTGTCAAGTATAGGTCGACCAATAGAGCAAAGAAATAATGTGCTTGCACCACTCATTTAAAGAAAAGCAAAAATGCAAAATGATGTATATATATGTGTGCACCTCAGAGACATTTTGGATTTCAGTTCCATGGCTCACAAGATAGAGTGCTCCAATGTCCATAGGTGGAGTAGCAAGTCCTCCTCCATCTTCTGTGGTAATTGTATTCGATATATCCATATGTTTATCTACATATTAATTTCAGTTAGCTAATAAGCTGATGGCTGAAGAAGGAAATGATCAAGTAGACAAGTAACTAAGATATATATACCACATTAACACTCACTTGAATCGCTATCCATTGTAGCTTTTGTTGCAGCAATCCAATCATCAACGATAGCTTTCCAGTCCCTGCAGCACAGAATGAAGGGATCGGGAAGTTCAATAGATGGTACTAGATAGCACATGCAATATGTGAGGTCTATAGTTCGATATCACCAGAAATAGCAAATCAATCATCTAAAGTAAATTTAGCAAGTACTACCTTTGTGTTCCATACGCTATTTAAATTATGTGCCCAACAAAAAAATGTTTCATGCACAAACTGTGGGAGTAAAGAAACTTGGAAGGTACTTGCCTTACTAATCATAATCCATTTTCAGTTCTTAATGATGAAATCCTATTGATAATGTTTCAAAAATTGGAATTGGTATATATAGACCAAAACTTTGCCCCTTTTGACATCATTGCTGACTAAAATATGCCAGGCATAACTTAGCATCTAAAAAAACGAAATGTTTGAAAATAAAAATAAGCACCTTGTTCTGGTAGATAATCTTAATTTAGAATACTTCTTCTGCCATCATTTTGGCACTACTACACAAATGATTTTGTGAGACAATGCACTTTTATTAACTGAGGCGGTCACAAAATTCAACCGCCTCCTAAAATACTCAGCGATTAACGGAGGCGGTCGTTTTTATTTACAGAGACGGTCAGAAAATGCCCGGCTCCAAAAATAGATTTATAGAGGCGGGCACATTAACAGAACCGCCTCAAAAAATGACTTATTTTCGGAGTCTTAGGGTGCCCGCCTCCTAAAATACAGGCCCAACTCCCAACCCAGGCTGCCCATCTCGGCCTGATATCACGCTCATAGTATATATACCTAGACATAGGGTTTCATTCACTTATCTCTCTCACAGCCCCTCAGTCGCACCCGATGCCCCCGCACCAGATGCCTCCGTAGCCTAGCTCCTCACTCACCGCTCCCTCTCCCTCACCTCTCCCTCTCTCCCATGGCAGCCCCCACCGAAGGCTCCTCCCTCCTCTCCCCAATGGAGCCCAAGCTCAGCCGACGCAGGGCGCGCGCACCTCCCTCTCCTCTCCATCTCTCCCACGGAACCCGTGCTCGGCCGGTGCATGGGGTGACTGGCGGCGCTTCCCTCTCCCTCTCCAGCTACGCATCTCTCTCCCTCGAGCTCGACCGGCGCACGGAGAGGCCGCCGGCGCATCCCTCACCGTCCCCGGCAGCGCATCCCTCTCCCTCAAGCTCGGCCGGTGCACGGGGAGGCTAGATTTGGCCCCGGCGCGGGCAGATCTGGCAGTGACGGGCTCCACCATGGCTGATCTAGCGGCGATGGGCTCCACCATGGCGAATCTGGCCCTGGCGCAAGCAGATTTGGTGGCAGCGGACTCCATCATGATGGATCTGGCGGCGACAGGCTCCACCACGGATGATCTGGCCCTGGCGTGGGCGGATCTGGCGGCGGCGGGCTCCACCATGGCGGATCTGGCCCTAGCACTGGCGGATCTGGTGGTGGCGGATCTGGCCCTGGCACGGGTGGATCCGGTGGCGCGCAGCCCAGATCCAGGCCCAGGCCCGGTTCGGGCTTCGGGCTTTTTCCTTTTTTGTTTTTAATTTATTTTTGTAGGCGGGCAAAACAACCGCCTCTATTAATCTGGCATTAACCGTGACCTTTGATTGGAGGCGGTTGCAATGCCCGCCTCCATTAATCAATTTGGCCCGCCTCTATAAAGATTTTTGTAGTAGTGTGGGTTGGATGGATTCTGAACCTTTTGATTCAGAAGGGTTAACTAGAGTTTTTTTTTTATAAAAGGAAAAAGGAATGATCTAGGCTCCTGTCATCAATTATCCAAGATAAAAACTGTAAATATGGAAAGGCAGATCTAAAATTTTCTCCTTCAAATAAGGAGCAGGAATATCTTTTTGTGACACCTTGTCATTTTGGTCAGGAAGCTCGTATCAGGTGCAAGGGTAGAAGAAATAAGAATTATTCCCAAGCATTTCTGACCAAAAGATCCAATCACTATAAGAAGTCCTTTTCTGGAATTGTAGGAGCATAAAAACGATCTGGTGTTGCTACCTATGTTGCAGGCTTTATTCAAAGTAATTTCCATTTTGTGGGAACTCAAGAAACAATGGATGAGGACTTTGATGATCACTTCCTTAACTCAGTTGACTTACAGAAGTCCTTTTTGTGGCTATGGATACCATTCAAAGGGAAATCTGGTGGGATTCTGTTGGGGGGTGGGGGGAGGGGGGCAATACTAATTTTCTAAATGTTGGTTTGAGAAGGAAAGGAAACTTTATGATTCTTCTTGGCCTTTGGGATAGAAACTGAGAAGTAAATGGAACTTAGTTGTTGTGTATGGTGCTCATGAAGAGCACAAAGATCTGTTCCTGAGTGTATTATCTGAATTATGTCATTTCAGTAAAGGATCCCCATTTGATTGGATGTGACTTTTATGTAATTAGATATGCTGGAGAAAACAATAAGGGGTTTGCCCATAAGAAGTCTGATCTGTTCAAAGCTGTTATTCATGCTTATGAATTGAGAGAAATCCCAATCATTTGGGGGAATTTACGTGGATCTAATAACCAAACTTGCTCAATCTTATATTGATTGGATAGAGTCCTAACGAGGAAAGAGCCATATTCCCAATGGTGATGGCTCTAAAATTGTTGGAGAGATCTTTGATCATAATTCTCTCTTTGTTGACACTATGATAGTGCAACAAGTGAGAAACCATGAGTTCAAATTTGAGCTTTTGGGCTCAAGAACCCTTAGAAGTCATTTGAGCATGTTAAGAAATTCTGGAACGAAAGGTGTAAGGCTTGGTTTGGGATAGCTATGCTCCCTATGTAGGAGTGATTCCATTGGATTCCTACGAGGGGGCAGGGTGGGGAGCTGATGAGAATTGATTGTCTGTTGATCCCTACCAAAATATAACAGGGAGCAGGGTGAAGTAGGTTTTTTAGCTCCCAACTCCTAGTGTAAATGGAGAAGTGATTCTCTCCTAACCCCCACCTAAATCAGTTGGCATTTTGAGCATTTGGCCTGGTTTCAGAGAAGCTGGAGCTGGAGCTAATTCAGCTTTTCATAGGATCCAATTAAAACTCAAAGCCTTCATGAAATTCTTTAGAGGCTGGGGTTTCAATAATGCTCTAGGTAACAATAAAAGGGGGGAAATATCTTCAGGTAGAACTTGAAGAGTTGGAGCAATTGGAGGAGATGAGTAACCTTAATGATAATCAGTTAAAGAGAAAGGCTGAGGCCCAGGCAGAGCTTCTACAAATCCTTGAAGATGAAGAGCTTTATTGGTTTATTATAAGAGATCCCGTGAGACTTGGCTTCTCAAGAGAGACAATAATCCAAAATTTTAATAGAATTGCATATGGGACTTGGGAGGAAGATACAAAACAGTATATTGTATTTCCAAGACGAGGAGAATGTAACTGGAGGTGATGAAAACCTCTTAGATCATTCCACTTTGTAGTACAAACAACTTTTTAGTTCTGGCCCTGCTAGTATTCTTCCTCTCCAACAGTCTCTTTGGGATGGAGTGTAAAAGTTGTCCACGGAGGACAACTCTACTCTATGTAAAGCTTTTTCTGAGGAGGAAATTAAACATGCTCTTTTCCACACAGAAACTAATAATAAGGCTGCTGGCCTTGATTCAATTCCGAATGAGTTTTATGAGTCTTGCTGGGAAATTATGTTAAAAATGAAATCCTTGAAAATGTTTGAGGACTTCCATGCTGGCAAATTGAATGTGAGTATATCCAGCATAAACTATTTTCACCAATGGCATTTCACTGCTGGTTTTTGGAAACCGTTGGTGATAATATTTACGCCGGTTCATAATGGCACTAGTGGTGAAAATTGGCTTCACTGCCACTTCGTAATGGAACCAGCAATAAAAAAGATTTTCACAGCCGGTTCGTGTGAAGAGCCGGTGGTGAAAACATCTCCCCGGACCTGAAATTTCTAATTCACGGGATTTAATTCTACTTGTCCAACAGCACCACACTCTTTGTCTTATCCTCTTCTCCTCCCGGGCTCCCTCTCCATCCCTCTCTCTTCCTTCAATCCCACACACAACACCTCACCCCTTAGACGATAGCCAGCCCCGGTGTAGCGCCCCACCCCTCCCCTGATGCAGTGGGCCTCAGCACGGTGCCTCACCCCAGATGCAACAGGCCCAGCACGATGCCCGCCCCACGAGGCGTCACTCCGGCGCATGCGCGCTAGTGCTCGGACATGGCGAGCCTTAGCATAGGGCCAAGACAGAGTAGCGAACCTTAGCATGGGAGCAACAAGCCTCAATGCCGGCGTGGTAAGCCTTACGGTGGTGGAGGCAAGGCGGTGGATCTAACGCGGACTACGGAACCTACGCCAAGTTGGAGTGGTAGACCTTATTGTGGGGGCGGCTAGCCTCAACGTGCGCCTTAGGGCGGCAGTGGGGGCAGGCCTTACTGACATTGGAGGTGAGGTGGGGTGGGAGATCTACTCGAATAGTGGATCTTCATGTTGGACAGGTAGTGGGCTCACCGCCTGACGTGGATCTGTGATGTGTCGTGGTGGCAAGCGATGGCGTGGCAGGCCTCGCTCCCACCCGACGGTCGACAACGCGGACAGCGCGAGGACACAGATGGCCGAGGGCACCAGTGAGGGTGTGGCGACGCATGTACGGATGAGGGACTGGCCAGCAGGCACGACCAGTGGGCACAACCTTGTATTTTTTATTTTTTCTAATCAATTTGATTGCCGACTGGAAGCCAATAGTGATGAAGATGAGCGCCACTGCCCACTTTCTTCACTACTGAAGCCCAAAACCAGTGGTGATAACAGTGGCTCCCCTACATGGTGCGGCTTGCGGCCCTAGCATCGCCCTAGTCAGCATGGCACATGAGCCCCCGACATGCGGCAACCTGTGGTGGCAACCCCACGCATAGGCCCATAGTGGCGATGGCGCCCTAGCACGGTGCACAGGCCCCTGCTTGTGGTGCCTAGGTGCAGCGCGCAGGCGTGGCCCCCGATGCATTGGCCCATGGTGGCTATAGTTGGCCAAAAGGCCCACAGCCCAACAGCTTGGCCCATGGCATAGGATTTTGGCCTAGCCCAAGCATGGCATGGCCGATGGCAATTGGGCCAATGCCTGCCTAACCAGATTGAAGGTCCATTCCCCAACGTGCTGGCCCGGCTAGGCCTGACAAAAAGGTCGGCCCGGCCATCAGCTTGACATCTCAACCCACAACATATAATCCCCTAGCCAGCCTCCACGACATCCTCAACCCTCTAGCCACCTACTCCACCAGCGCGAGTGGCGGCGTGACCCTCCATGGCCTAGCGTGGGTGGTAGTGCACGCCCCTGGCCTCGCGCGGGCAGTGGCGCGAGCCCCCAGGCATGCGATTGGATTCAATTTTTTCTGTGTTTGAAGTGCGAAATAATGAATTACATTTGATTTCTGTTCTATGAATGTTGTTGGGCCGGTTCGACCACGCTGGGCTCACTGGGCTGACTGGGCCAGCCCGACAAGGCCCATGGCTTTTAGGGCTGTTCTTGGGCCGTACTAGCCACCCATGGGCGGGCACGGCATGGCCTAATGAACCAACCATGCCATGCCGGCCCGACCACCATTGGGCCTTGCCTTGGCTGGGCTAGTGCTGGGCCAAGCTAGGTAGCCCGTTTGGCCATCTATAATGACGACAATGCCCCAACGGTGTGCACCCCTAGCACGGCGCTTGGGCCACGTCGCATGATCCCCCTAGCTTGGTGGTGTGCTCTATCTCCTCTATCAATCCCCCTCCTCTTCCTCTCTCAGTTCTGTTAGCGGTGATGGCGGGTGGTGTGGCACGAGGAGGCGGCAGGCCAACGAGGAGATGGATAGATGGGGATGGGCTCAAGAGAGGAGATGGTGATGCTCATCTAGCAGGCAACGGCGAGAGAAACGACTACACTACTGTGGTGTGGATAGCATGGCAGCGTCGGCGGGAAGAAAGTGTGCTCAGTCAATGGGCAACTGTATTTTTTTGTTTTTTTTTCTGATTATCACAGTCGGTTGGGCCCGTGGTGATCGTCATTTTCACTGTCGGTTTAAAACTGATGGTGATGAAGTTCGTTATCATCGCCCACTTTCACCCGCCAAAGGGCAACAGTAGTGAAAATAGTTTAGACCTGTCTTCAATGCTATTTTTGTAGTTGTGACTTTGACAAAGCTTATGACAAGGTCAATTGAAACTTGTTGTATGGAGTTCTAAGGCTTAGGGGGTTTTCCTCAAAATGGTGCATGTGGATTGAACAAGTGGTGAAAAATGGCACAATCTATGTCAAGATTAATAATAAGACCGGCCCCTACTTGTCTAACCATAAAGGAGTTACAGAGGATGACCCTTTTCGGATCCCCCAATCCTTTTCAGTTTTGTTGTTGATGTCTTGACTAGAATGGTGTTGAATGGCTAGGAAAATGACCTTGTTGAGGGTCTGTTTGGGAACCTGGTTGACAATGGGGTGCGGCTATTCTGCCCTATGTAGATGATAATTTTGTGCATCAAAGATGACATAGACATGGCTAGAAACATGAAATTTTTGTTGTATATATATATATATATATATGTGTGTGTGTGTGTGTGTGTGTGTGTGTGTGTGTGTGTGTGTGTGTGTGTGTGTGTGTGTGTGTGTGTTGTGTGTGTGTAATGCTTTCTGGCCGAAGATTAACTTCTCTAAATGTGAGGTCCTGATGATTAATGATGATAGTGAAAAGTAAACACATATGCTGAGATGTTTAATTGTCAAGTAGGTCTGTTCCCCACAAAGGGTTCCTATAAGTTCTAGCAGACTTCACATCATTGACTAGCTACACGTCTATGAGAAATCATTAGATGTATGGCATGGTAGTTCCCTAACAATGGCTTGGAGAGGTGTTCTGATTAAATCCAGTTTGAATAATTCTGCTATAGTTGGCATGGTAGTTCCCTAACAATGGCTTGGAGAGGTGTTCTGATCAAATGTCTATATTTCTCTTACTCCAGACCATCATTGATAAGATTGATAAACTGAGAAGATCATTTTTTTGGTAATGATGGGGGAGCACTAGCTAATAAGAAGAAATATCATCTTGTCAAATGGACTAAATATGCAAAAGTACCAAGAAAGGAGGTCTAGGTGAATTAAAAATTTGAGGAAAATGAATATTAGCTTAGTAAGTAAATGCTGGTGGAAATTAGAAAATGAGTAGGGCATCTGGCAGGACCGTGCTCATGCTAATTATATCAAATATTTGTGCACTGGGCAAATCAAGCATAGACATGATGATTCTCCAATATGGACAGATTTACTCAAAATTAGGCATATTTACATGAATCTGAAGAAATTCCAAGTCTATAATGGGAAATGACCTATTTGGCTTGATGCTTGGCAAGGGAAAGTTCCCCCCATCATCAGTACCCTGTTCTATTTGAGTTTTGTAATGAAAAATATCAGTGTTTAGGTTTAGACATGTAAATGGTAGCCTTGACTTTAGAAGGTGGTCCCACCTTCTCTTAGGAAGCAATGGAATAAAGTTCAATATCATGCCCTCCAGAACATTGCCGGTATCTGATGATGTTATAAGGTTGAGATGGACAAGAACTAGAGTGTCTATTGTCAAATCTGCCTATGAGCAATTAACTAAAACAAATTATGGGCAATCCTTTAAAAATATCTAGAAACCTAAAATCCCTAAAAAAAAAACTCCATGTGTCTGTTAGAGAATGATGCAATTCTTACTAAGGGTAACATGATTGGAGAAAGTGGAAGCTTGCAACGAGAACAAAACTTCTTGTCATTTCTTTTTGAAGTGCAAAGTTGCTAGGTCCAAATAGGAGCTAATTGCATGCATCATTGGAGCAAATTGTGTTCCAGATTCTATCCAGAAATGCTGGATATGGTTGAAGAAATGGCTTCTATCCTATTTTAGAGACATTACTCCTGCTGATCATGGGCTGGGAAGGCCACGACGTGCCATAGGCATGGTTAATTACCACACCGAGGTGGGCCTGGTTTAAGGTCTGTTAGGGAAGGCATGTGTTACGCCTATGATTTTGGAGAATTGTTGGTCACTCAAGGGGCTATGTAATCTGCCTACATGACTGTGAATTAAATAAGAAAGAAATTAGTCTATATCATGTCTTCATCTGCTAACATATATAGGGAGTAGAGGGGACAAACCTCGCCCCTCTACCGATCACGACTACGGGCTTCAAAGTTGGGGGTCCTAGTGCCACCGATCCTTTGACCTCTTGGTATCACAACCTAGGTCTACCCTGTCATCGCTTCCCACTACTCCTAGCATCGCCATCTACTTCCCGTTGTTGCCACCTCCACCATGTCGAGCACTGATGGGGACGATCTCAAGGCCCTGATCATCGCCCTCATCAACGACGTCCACGCCCTTTAGATGTCCATCAACACCAATGCCAATGCGATCCACCACTTAGAACAACAGCAACCACTGCAGTTCATCGTCTACATCTTTTGGCAGCTGCACCCACTCCAGCGAGCGCCACACTGACCGGCTACCATGTTTCCATAAGATGTATTTTCCCTAGTATGATGGCAAAGGCGATCCGCTTCCATTCATCAATAAGTGTGAGTTGTACTTCCATCAGCAATGCATTGTCGAGAAGGAGAAGGTGTGGATGGCCTCATACAATCTCAAGGACGTCGCCCAAATGTGGTACATCCAAGTGCAGCGGGATGAGGGCACACTACCATGGCACCATGTTGCAGAGCTCCTCAACCTGCTATTCACCCTCTTGCATTCCAACCCATTGGGCGAACTCGTGGCGTGCAAGTGGACAAGCATGTTGGATGATTTCCAAGGCTTATTCCAGCACCTCCTTCCTCGGGCATAGAGGCTCAGAAGGTCCAACTCTTCACTATAGGCGTCCAACTGCCGCTCAGCCTAGGCATCATTATTCACAAACCCCAGATGCTCGCTGTCACCATGAGCTTGGTGCGCAAGTTGGAGCTTTGTGACCACATAGTAGTGCCACCAGCACGTGCATCGGCCAATGCCTCTACTTGCTCCGCATCTGCCAGCTACGCAACAGCCACCCATGTCCCTTGGCCATGCGCCCATAGTGGTATCCATGGATGGCCACTAGATGAAGCGTCTGTTCACGGTGACTGAGGAGCATCGTCGCCTTGGCCTGTGCTACAACTACAATGACAAGTTTGTTTGCAGCCAAAAAAGGGTGTGCCTGCTCTTATTTCTGTTAGAGTTGGTGGACACCAATGACCAGGAGGAGACTAACCCAGTCGACACGGAGCACCAAAATCCCGCTGCACATGATGACCGGTGTCTGTACTAGCAATAGCATGCAAGTGTTCATCTAGGTGGGTGGCGCCACCCTCCATGCCCTCCTCAACTCCGGCTCTATGCTGCACAACCTCATATTCGAGGAGGCTATAGCACGCACTAATCTCTAGCTATGCTATCAAGGAGACATGTTGGTCATGGTGGCCAACAATGAGCATGTCCCCTATCTAGGCGTGTTTCGGTGAGCGCCCTTCTCCATCCATGGGGTGGCATTATTCCAAGTGGACTTCTTTTTGTCGTTCCTCTAGCCGGTTACAATGCGGTGTTGGGCACTTAATGGCTTGTGACCCTTGGGCCCATTTTGTGGGACTTTGAAGCCCTCACCATGTCGTCCTGGTGTAGAAATCACCAAGTCTACTAGCATGGCATGGCGGGATCGGCGAGCCCTGGTCTTCATTCCTGCTCTGGCCCCAACCTCCTGGAGGCCCTCCTCGCTGATGTTGCCGCCCTGTTCATCTAGCCTCATGGGTTACTGCTGCCTAGATCCTCAGATCACATCTTCAACCTTATACTAGGCCCAATGCCAGTGGTCATCCCTCCCTATCACTACATGTCCACACACAAGAATGAGCGGGAATGCCAGTGCACTACCATGCTGGGCCAGAGCTTGATCGAGCGTAGCTCCCCCACCTTCTCTTCGCCGATTCTGTTGGCGAAGAAGGATGATGGCTCGTGGAGCTTCTGCCTAACTACAAAGGCCTCAACGCCATCATGGTCAAGAAGGTTTTCCTATTCTGTTGGTCGATGAAACCCTCGAAGAACTACACAATGCTTGGTTCTTCACCAAGCTTGCCCTCTACTCTGGCCACTACCAAGTCTGCATCAACCCAGATGACATGTCCTAGATGACCTTATAGACACACAACGGCATATATGAGTTCCTCATCATGCCATTTGGGTTGTGCAATGCCTTGGAAAAATTTTAGGTGCTCATGAATGATGTGCTACACCCATTCCTCAGGCAGTTCGTGCTAGTTTCTTTATGACATTCTAATTTTTAGTAGCTCATGGGCTGATCACCTCTGCCACAGGCGCACGGGGCTCACCACCCTCTAGCAGCACAAACTCTTCATCAAGTGGTCCAAGTGCACCTTCGGGGTGGACTCCATCTCATACTTGAGCCACATCATTTTAGAGGCCAGTGTGGACATGGATCTAGCTAAGGTGTAGACCATTCTAGACTGGCCCCTACCCGCTCGGCATGCGCTATTCGTGCCTTCCTCGGCCTTATGGGATACTACCCGCAAGTTCATGTGGGGCTACAGCACCATCACCACAACACTCATAGCCATACTCCATAAGGATAGGTTCCTATGGCCAGAGGAGGCTACAACAACGTTCTAGGCACTAAAGATGACACTCACCATGATACCAGTGTTGGTGCCACCAGACTTCACGCAATAGTTAGTCATCGATAGCGATGCTTCAGGCCATGGATTTGGCGTGGTGTTGATGCAAGAAAAGCACCCCATCACCTTCTTCAGTCGACTGGTGGCGCCCTGCATTGCTCCCTAGCAGCATATGAATGGGAGTTGATTGGCCTGATGTAGGCCATTCAGCATTATAGGCCTTATTTTTGGGGATGCCACATTTTCTGGTGAGGACACATCATTTCAACCTCAAATATTTATTGGACTAGTGTCTCACAACCATTCCCTAGCACCATTGGGTGGGCAAGCTCCTAGGGTTCAATTTCACCATGGAGTATAAACCGGACAACACCAAGTGGTTGACGACATGGAGGTGGTTGCTGTCCTAGCCATTTTGTCACATCGGTTTGACTTCCTAGACCATCTCCATCAATATTAGGCCACGAACCATGCTATGGTGGCCCTCCAAGATGAAATTCTGGCTAGACAGCAGGACAGGGCCATAGTCCTTTGTTGACAGCCTAGTCGCCTTCGACACCAAGCTCTACATCATGCCAGCGTCGCTCCTCCTACATGAGCTGATGTCCTCTATCCATGATGATGGCCATGAGGGCATACAACACAGTCTCCACTAGCTTCACTGGGACTTCCACATGCCTAACCATCGTAATGTGGTCCAGGATTTGATCGACAGTTGCTCCGTGGGGCTCCTAATGCCATTTCTTGTTCCGCAAGTGGTTTGGGCAAACATTGGCCTGGATTTTATTGAAGCTCTTCCATGAGTGGGTGGAAAGTCGGTGATCCTTACGGTGGTCAACCTCTTCAGCAAGTATAGCCACTTCATCCTGCTCGCCCACCCATAAACAGTGGCCAGGCATTCTTCGATGACGTCGTGTGCCTCGATGGCATCACACAGTCCATGGTGTCGGACCAAGACTTTGGTGTTTACCTCCACATTCTACCATGAACTGATGCAGCTATGTGGCACCAAGCTCCACATGACCACCGCCTACCACCCACAGTTGGATGGTCAGGCTGAGGCAACAAACAAGATCATCGCCATGTACCTCCGATGCTTAACAGGGGATATATTGTCTGTCAGTGGTTGCCTTGTCTACCTTGGGATGAGTACATCTACAATACGACCTTCTAGTCCTCTCTACATGACACTCCATTGAAGGCCGTCTATGGCCTGGAACCTCCCTTGATCCGCTCCTACGAACTAGGTGAGACTCGGGTCATTATAGTGGCTAAGAACATGGTAGACCTCGATGAGCTGTTGGAGGTCATCCTTTACTGGCTCGAGCAAGTCGAGGAGGTCTACAAGAATGACTAGGACAAGCACCACTGTGAGGTCTAGTACCTCATCGAGGATTGGATGTGGCTTTGTGTTTGCCACCAGGCCCTGGCCTCTCTAGAGGACTTGACTATTGGCATGCTGCAAACCCTGCTTCTACGGGTCATAGCGCATTGAGGCGATCATAAACAATGTCGCTGTTTGGCTCACCCTGCCTCCCAAGGCGCATTTGCACAACGTCTTCCATGTTGGCCTCCTCAAGAAATTCGTCTGGATGCCTCCGAACATGCCCCCGCCTCTTCTAGCCATGCACTATATGGCGTTGCCATTACGGATCCTAAGTTTGCAGTGCACACGCATGTTGTGAGGTGTCCGCCAGGTGCTCACCCCAATGGTAGGGTGAACTGCTGGTGTCTGCTACTTGGGAAGACACCTTCATGGAGCAGCATCCATCCTTCCAGCTCGTGGATGAGCTGCTCCACAGGGGGGGAGATGTCATGTGGGGGAAACATTCTCCTGTCGATCATAGAATGGGAAGGCCAGGGCGCACCGTAGGCATGGTCACCACGCCCAGGTGGGCCTAGTTTAAGTATGTTAGGGAAGACATGTGTTATGCCTATGATTTAGGAGAATTGTTGTTTGTCCACAGGGCTATGTAATCTGCCTCCGCGACTAGGAATTAAACAAGAAAGAAATTAGTCTCTATCATATCTTCTTCTACTCTCTAACATAGGCTCAGAGAGGAAAAACCTTGCCCCTCTACCAATCATGACTACGGCCTTCGTAGTCGGGGTCCAGCGCCACCTGTCTGCGACAGCTTCCTCATGATTTTTGGATGCATGTCTTGATAACTTCTGCAATACGATGGTCAATTTGGAATTGCCTCAACAGAATGTGCTTTGATAAAAGCTCATCAACAGTCCTATTGAGGTGACTATAAAAGCTTGTTCGCTTCTTAAATTTTTGTAGGTCTCTTCAAGAACGGCATGAAGGAAAAGGTGGCCGAGGGCGTCAACATAATCTTGCCGTTCATCACCATTCGCATGATGCTTGCAGCCCCGAAGAGGCAGCAGCTGCGCATAACCTCTGTGGAAGAACCAAGTTGATGACAATGACGAAGATCATCAGGCTAATAACAACAGAGGTGCTAGCTGCAGATGGAGTTGATATTCTGTGGTTATTGGGATACACACTGATTTGGTGCTGTTTGCTTGCTGTAATGGAAGTGGTTATAGATCTTTAGCTTTATTCTGCCTGGACTGTTGGCTCTCACTTTATTCAGGTGCTTTTGGTACTGTGTCTTCTGCTACTCTAAACTCTGGCTCTGTATCGATTTCCATACTAATGGGAATGGGGTGTATCTGGGTTCGGGGAAAAAAACAGGGGAGCAAGGGAGGGTTTAACAAAAAACAAGTGTTCCAACACATTATTTCAAATAATGGAATGCTAATGAACAATGATGATGATTTAAACTATATGGTCGTGTTAGAAAAATCTTTTCCAAGGGGTCGACGGGGGTTAATAGATAGAAGGAAACAAGCATGTTTAACACTTAAAATCAGTTGAGGCGATGATCTTACTTGACGATTTCGTGCACAAGCATCCTGATTTTATGTGACTTGTGCTTGCTCACTGCCGCAATTGCACCTCCAATTTCTGTAATCTGCAAGACCCAAGAATCATGTATCATCCACACACACTGGAACACCTAGGAACCAACTATAGCTAGCAACAATAATACAAATTGTCGTGCAGATATAGCGAATGCATGAACATGTGCACTCTCTATACTGTATGTATTCCAAGCAGTGTTCTAAATAGCCGGCTATAATCTTTAGTGGCTAGTTCAATGTTTTAGATATAGCCGGCTATAGCCTGATTTAGTCTTCGGGAAGACTGGGGCTAAGCTAATCCACATTTAGATGAGCTAAACACTTTTTGCCGCTACTAACTCGATTTAGCATGCTAAATCAGCTAAATAGCATCCCATTTAGCCCGCTAATTAGGCTGGGGGAACCTAGTTGAGAAAAAGATAATTGTATATGAACTTATGTGTTTGTGCTATGTATCGTGAATGAATTGATATGTTTATGTGACTACCACTTATTATTAGTTGGTATTTAATTTATAATATCTAGTTCATCTTTTAGGTTTGTATATGTAAAATTTTCTAATATTTAACATGTTTTTTTGTTCAGAAATGGTTCAGAAATATTCTAAATAGCCGGCTATGATCTTTAGTGACTAGTTTTTCCAGGGGCTAAAAAGACTACAACGGCCCGGTTAAACCAATTTAGTGGCTGAACAAAAAAACACATTAAACATTATTAGGGAATTTTACACATATATAAACCTAAAAGACGAACTAGATATTATAAATACCAAATAGCAAGTGATAGTCTCGCAAACACATCAGTTCATACACGATACATATCACAAACACACTAGTTCTCATACAAGATTATATTTGCTCAACTAGTTCGGTAGCCATATGTTTGGTTCCCCCCGCCTGATTAGTGGGCTAAATGGGATGCAATTTAGCGTATTTAGTGTGCTAAATCCATCTAATAGCGGCAAAAAAGTGTTTAACTCTAAACCTAGATTAGCTTAGCCCCAGTCTTTCCAGAGGCTAAAGCCGGGAGGCTAAAGCCGGCTATTTAAAACATCGTTTCCAAGGCATGCAGCTTGTGAGTTTCATCCCTATACGTACCTTGATTTTATCCGCAGTGAGCTGCATCAGCTGTAGCCTCCTCAGTGAATCGAACAAGTTGTCAGCTGACTACAACAATGACAGAAAACCATTCTAAGGTAAATACAATAAATTAATGCAGCCATGATTCAGATCGACAAGCTAGGGTTATGATTTAATAGTTTGTATTCTTCCAGTTTGCCACCTGCTCATGGTGATTCAGGAGGATGTCCTTGATCCGTAGAACCTCATTGACCTCCTGGGTTTCTGCGTCCATCTGATCAGCGAGAGACTTCAGCCACTCCATCCCTGCCGCACCGTAGTCAGCGTCGTCGGCGTTGTCACCGTTGCCATTTGCGTGCTGGGCAGCGGCGATGCCCTTTTTCTTGTCGTTGTTATCCTCAGGCTCCTCCGCAGGCGCGACCGTGCAGCTTGCCACTTTGCTTCCCTTATCCGACACCTCCAGTGCTCTGCCGCTTAGCTCGCCTGCAGCCCTTCCCTGCGGAATCGGCACGGTCGGCGCGGTGTATATCTGCTCCACGATGCCGTCACGGCGGCGCCGGAACTCCTGCGGCGAGTCGGTGGCAGCGACGAGGATGGCTTTTCCGATCACGTCGTAGATGTCGCGACCGCGGAAGAGCTCGCGCCACGGCTCCAGCCCCGACTCGTCCGCCGCACCGGCCAGCGGAGAATTCCCCGACACCTTCATTCCTGGAGTACCAGCAGGATCCGTGCGCTTCATCAATGCTTCAAAATTCATGAACTGGATAGATGACGAAATAAGCTATGGGACAAGAGAGCGAGATACCTCCTCAGTTTGTTGCAGCGACTCACGAGTCTCACACGACCGTCGTGCCGGCGCCGTGGGCTTCTTAGAGAAAAGTAGAAAACCGAGATGCCGAAAGCTAAACGTACGGAACCAAAAACTGAAGGATGAAGATTGATGATGATGAGGGGTCTGAGTGGGGCTGGGCAAACAAGTGTATACCTGAGGCTGCGAGCGCGCTGGATTGGATTGCGACACTACCGCCGCCGAGAGAAAATCTTCACAACTCACGTCAACACCGGCCACCGAACAGCTACAAGCACAGGCAGCGAAAAGCACGACGACGACCCCCTGAATCGGCGGCTGCTCACCGCTTCTGCTGCAGCAGATAATTCTCAGATGACTTTGCTCTGGCGGCGCCCTTGAGGAGGAGGCTGGAGAATTGCAGAAAAATTAATTGGGATCCAGGTAGAGTAGTGTGTACTCTGCACTGTTTATTTCATTCTTTTTTATCTCCAGCACTTAATGCCAGTTACTAACTGCCTGTTTTGGTTGTAGCCGTCGCGTACAACTCTGTCGTTCGCACATTTGCAGATTAGCCCCTACTGTTTGTTGGCACCGGCTCAGGCGAGTGAAGTGCTCGCCGGTCTTGCTGAGCACCTGCTAGTGTTGCCGAGCACCTACTAGGCGTGTCGACCACGAGTAGGCGTTGTCCGTCCCACGCACTATGTCTGGAGCTAGAAGAAGAAGGAAGAACAGAGCAAGCATGCACAATACAAGACACCAGCGTTGGCCGAAGCCCTATCTGTAAGATGGCAAATCTGAACTCTCTTTACTGAGTTGCCGTGTATGTCGATTTATACAACTCTATCTATCTAGTCCTAGTACAGTCCACATGCTGTAACAGTAACTAGATAACACTGGCAGGGCTGACTCTGCGCCGGCCACTGCATGGCTACAGTGCTGCAGGTGAGCTGTGCGGCGCCTGCACCTGCAGCGGCTACAGTATCACAACAGGGGGCCTTTCGGCGCCACCTTCCCTTGCTGTGTTCACACAAGGTAACAGTAGATTAGCTAACAATCTTCCTCTAATCCTACTGCTAATCCTTGTACCCCTTCCATGTCGATCATCTCCTTCAGCTCTATGAGTCGAAGTCGTCCGAGCGGCTTGGTGAGGACGTCCGCGAGTTGTCGACCAGTTTCGACGAACTCGATGACGATCTGCCCCCCATCGACACAGTCCCTGAGGAAGTGGAACTTTACGTCGATATGTTTGCTCCGGTCGTGCAGAACCGAATTCTTCGCGAGGGCGATGGCGGGCTGGTTGTCCACCATCAGTGCTGGTGGGTGAGCTTCCACGCCGGTCAGCTCGCCCAGAAGCCGGTGTAGCCACACAACTTGGCACGCCGCTGTGGCCGCTGCTACATACTCTGCTTCGCACGTAGATAGTATCACTACCTTCTGTTTCAGCGACAACCATGAAATTGGGGCTGACCCGAGGAAGACGAGCACGCCAGAGGTGCTCCGTCGTCCATCGATGTCCCCCGCCATGTCTGCATCGCTGAACACCGTGAGCTACAGCCTACTCCCGCCGGTCTTTGGGAAAATGATCCCATGATTCACCGTCCTCTTAACGTAGCGTAGTAGCCGCTTTACTGCAGCCCAGTGATCATCTCTAGGATCCTCCATGAAGCGACTGACGTAGCCCACGGCGAACGCAATGTCTGGCCTCATGTGGACTAGGTAGCGCAGACCGCCGATGATGCTCCGGTAGAGTGTTGCATCCACCTTCGCTACGGTGCTGGTCTTTGTCAGCTTCAGCCGCTCCTCCATTGGAGTCACGCATGGCTTGCACTCCACCATACCGCTCTGCTCCAACAGCTTGGAGGCATACGCGCTCTGATCGAGCCTGAGTTCCTCCTTCCCCTGTCTCACCTCAATGCCGAGGTAGTAGGAGAGTGTGTCGAGATCGCTCATTTGAAAATGAGCCACCATCTCGCGCTTAAAGCTGTTGATGTCCTCCGTGCGCGTGCCGATGATGATTAAGTCATCCATATACACATCGACCACGAGCTCTTCCTTCCCCCGTTGTCACGTGTAAAGCGCGTGCTCGGTTGCGCACCATTGAAACCCAAGCTCGCCCAGCGTGGCGTCAAGCTTGGCGTTCCATGCTTAGGGGGCCTGCCGTAGCCCGTAGAGCGCCTTGTGCAGTCGGAGCACCCTGTGCTCCTCTCCCTTGATGGCAAAACCTGGGGGTTACCTGATGAAGACCGTTTCCGCCAGTTTGCCGTTGAGGAAGGATGATTTAACGTCCAAGTGATGGACGCACCAGTCCTTCGCTGCTGCCAAGGCAAGTAGCAAATGGATCGACTCCATGCACGCTACTGGTGCAAAAGACCTCCTCGAAGTCTATGCCCTCACGCTGAACAAAGCCCCAGGCGACGAGGCGCGCCTTATGCTTGACAATGGCACCGAGCTCATCCCTTTTGACCTTGTATACCCACTTCAGGCTGATCGGACAGCATCCTGGAGGTGGATCGATGAGCTGCCAAGTCTCATTTTCCTTGATCGCCTTCATCTCCTCCAGCATCGCCCGTCGCCAGTTTCCATCGCGCTCGGCTAGCGCAAACGTGGGTGGTTCCTCTGCACTGACGAGTAGCAGCTCTGTGTCATTGAGCAGCCTGCCCACCAAACCTGAGAGACCTGTGCCACCAACGATGTCGTCCAGCCTGTGGAACTGCACCTCCTCACCTTCGTGGTAGGCGTCCATAAACTCAGTGATGTCACTTGGAGGTGAGGCGAACTCAATCGATGTCGATGGAGTTCCCTGTTCCACCGGAGTGCTCGACGTAGCACCTGAAGTGCTCGGCACTGCTCATCATAACTCCTGCAGTGTTCGGCCACACTGTAGGAGTGTCCAGTCTCAGTCTTGGAGTGGTTGGCACCACTGCAAGACGTCTTGGCTCTGCCACAAAAGTGCTCGACACCCATCCTGAAGTGGTCGCCACCACTGCAGAACCTCCCGGCACCACTCCTGGCGTGCTCGGCATCCCTCAAGAAGTGCACGACACTCCTCCCGGAGTGCTCGGTATCCCTCCCAAAGTGCTCGGCACTGCCCCAGGAGTGCTCGACTCTACCACCGGAGTGCTCGGCACCTCTTCCCTAGCATCTCCACCACAGTGGATGATCAAGTGCTCGATGACGAAGGTGTTGGTGAAGCCGCTAGCTTCCCCGGTGCTTGGACTGCTCCAGTCCCAAGATGCCTTCTCGTCGAACACGACGTCACGCGAGACAAGCACTTTGTCTCTGCGTGGGTCGTAGAGCCGGTACGTCTTGGTACCCTCCACGTAGCCTAGGAACACCATCGGTGTGCTCCTGTCCTCCAGCTTGGTGAGGTTTGGCTTCATCTTCCTGACATGGCCGATGCAACCGAATGTCCGGATGAATGACATGTTCGGCTTGCACCCATACGAAGCTTTGAGCGGCGTCTTGCCTGTCAGGGCCTTGGTCGAAGCGCGGTTGAGGATGAACACCGCCGTGGTCATCACCTCTCCCCAAAACTTTGTCGGCATGCCTTTGGCCTTCATCATGGATCGGGCCATGCCGACCACCATCTGGTTCCGCCGCTCCACCACGCCATTCTGTTCTGGTGAGTACGGCGTGGTGTGGTGTTGCCCCACACCCTGATCCGCGCAGTATGTAGCGAACTCCACCGAAGTGAATTCACTACCGCAATCAGTCCTCAGCACGTGGAGCTTCTTTTCGCTCTCGGCCTCCGCACGCATCTTGAACTTCTTGATCACCGCCGCCGCTTTGTCCTTGCTCATCAGGAGTTGTAGCCACATGTAGCGACTGCAATCGTCCACGAGCAGGAGGAAGTACCGCTGACCACTGCATGTAGCAGGCATGATCGGCCCGCAGAGGTCACCGTGAATGAGCTCGAGAGCTTCCTTCGCGCGATACTTGGCCGCCTTTGGGAAAGGTAGACTCCTCTACTTCCCGGCCAGGCAGCTGTCACACAGCTCGCCTCCGTGCTTGATGTGGGGTAGCCCTTGAACCATCTTTTCTAGCCGACCAAGCGCGTCAAAGCTGAGATGTCCGAACCGGGCATGCCACATCCATGGTTCGTCGGAGTGCCTTGCCGCCAGGCACATCGGCTGCTCTACCTTTAGGTTGAGCAGGTACAACTGGTTCAGGGACCTCTTCACCTTGGCAAGAAGTTGCTGCTCCCGGTCCTTGATCCTAAGGACGCTGTCCTTGATCAGTACTTTGCTACCATGCTCATTCAGCTGACCAATGCTGATGATGCTGGAACGCAGCTGCAGGATGTAGTATACATCCATTAGCACGCGGTGCTCCCCGTTCTGGCATATGAAGATGATGGTGCCGCGCCCTTGTATAGCCACCCTTGAGCCGTCACCAAACTTCACCGTACCGGTAACATCGCCATTAAGCTCGGAGAAGGATTCCTTAGAGCCCGTCATGTGGTTGCTGGCACCAGAGTTCAGATACCACCGCTGCTCCTGTTTGGCGCCCACATGCCCAAGGTGAACTTGGGCGCGCGGTTCGTCGAGGTTGACGGTCTTCAAGGCCCTCCTAGGTCCTTCCATCGTCGTCGCCTCTTCCTTCTCCTCAGCCTCGATGTCGTGCAGTGCACAGAACATCGCCATCAAGATAGTGGCCTCATCCTCATCATCGGCTTGCGCCAGATGAGCCTGAGCCTTCTTCTCCTGCTTATGATTTGGGCACTCCCGTGCCCAATGGCCCATCTTCCCACAACACCAGCAGGCGTTGGGGTCGACCTGCTTCTTCTCCGAAGAAGCCCTGCTGCGGTGCTTGCCCTTGCCACCACGACTAGAGGAGGCTGCCTTCCTGGAGTTCCTCCGAGCAGCCCACTCCTCTTCCGTCAGTAGGAGTTTCTCGCTGTCCTTCGTTGCTGTTGCCTGCTCTAGGCGCTCGTCCACCGCCCGCAGACGGCCTGTCACATCCTCAATGGTGAGGGTGGACAAGTCCAGCATCGTCTCTATGGGGAGAGTGATCTGGATGTACTTTGCCGAAATGGAGTGGAGGTACTTGGAGACCGCCTCCTCTTCGTCGATGGTGACACCGTGGCTCTTCAGCTTGCTGATGAGCGTCTGCAGGCGAAGAGAGAAGTCCACCGTTTCACCATCATTGAACTTGAGGATAGCGTACTCCTGCTTCAGAAGCTGGGCCGTCGCCTTCTTTACGCGGTCGGAACCGACGCGCAACGCCGCAATAGCCTCCCACGCCTCCTTAGCCGAGCTCTTCGTCCCCAACGGCTCCCTGTACTCTGCCGACAGCAAGGATAGCCTCCAACGCTGATATGTTATCCTCCTCATTATCGGTGCCCTTGTCAATAGCATTCCAGAGCCGTCGGGCTCTTAGCTTGACCTTCATGGTCACCGACCACTCTCCATAGTTAGTGCGAGTCAGCGTCGGCCAACTGGTGCCGCTGACCTCCCGCACCGTGCGAACAACGACCTCCCCTCATGGCTGGGCAGCCACAGCAGTGCCACTGCTGTCGCCCAACTCAGAACCGCCTGTCGTCACCATCGGTTAGATTGGCGACGGCACTTGTACGGCTCTGATACCACTTGTTGGCCCACAGGATCACCGGCTCAGGCGAGTGAAGTGCTCGCCGGTCTTGCCGAGCACCCGCTAGTGTTGCCGAGCATCCACTAGCCGTGCCGACCACGAGTAAGCGTTGTCCGTCTCACGCACTACGTCTGGAGCTAGAAGAAGAAGGGAGAACAGAGCAAGCACGCATAATACAAGACACCAGCGTTGGCCGAAGCCCTGTCTGTGAGATAGAAAATCTGAACTCTCTTTACTGAGTTGCTATGTATGTCTATTTATACAACTCTATCTATCTAGTCTTAGTACAGCCCACATGCTGTAACAGTAACTAGATAACACTGACAGTGCTGACTCTGCGTCGGCCACTGCATGACTACAGTGCTGCAGGTAAGCCGTGCGGCGCCTGCACCTGTAGCAGGTACAGTATCACGCAGGGGGCCTTTCGGCGTCGTCTTTTCTTGCTGTGTTCACGCAAGGTAACAGTAGATTAGCTAACACTGTTCAAGAGGCTCCGGAGATGGTACAGATTACAGATACTAGAGATGAGCTCATTTGGGCTTTGGAAGCTTCAGGGAAGTACACTAGTAAATCTCTGTATAGGCTAATGGTTAATCCTGGAGAGGTGGATTCTAGAATGAAGGATATCTGGGAGGTGAAGCTGCCTTTGAAAATTAAAGTTTTCTTATGGATGCTCCGGCATGACGGGGTCCAAACAGGGGAGCAGTTGAAAATTAGGAAGAGCAAACATTCAGAATTTTGCAAGTACTGTGGTTGTTTAGAAACTAGAGATCACTCAGGTTATTTGGGTTTGGGTTGGTATTAGCTTGAGATGGGCTTAGAGACCTACTTCTCTGACCAAGTTTCAGGATATGCTCTATGCGGGAGAGATTGAGAGATCTAAGAGTGTAGCTCTTTGTTTGATTGCTAGTATTGTCTGGTGTATTTTGAAGACTAGGAATGATTGGGTGTTTAACAAAAAGCTAATCAAATCGCCAAAACTTATTGCTTACAAAATTGTGGGTTTGTTAAAACAGTGGAAGAAGATGCTCAAGGTGAAGGATCAAGGGGTGATGGAGGACACCATTCTGAAGCTCCAGGAGGGTCTACGTGCGTGCCTGGTGATTAAGGGATGCTGAGAAGCCATGACGTCTGATGCCGGTGGCTGTGCCACCTTTTCTAGCTTTTGTTACGCTTTAGTTTTTTCTGGGTGTGTTCCTGTGAGGTTAAGAGGTGTTCTGTCTATTTGTAATGCTGGATTTGAATAATCTTTGTAAGCTGGTATCCCCAGTAGATCTTATCGCTTTCAATATAAGCAGGACCAATGGTCTTTGTCTAAAAAAAGCCCCTACTGTTTATAGGCTGGTTAGACGGGATTAATAGAAAACTGAAATCTAAGATTCTTGTGGGTGCAAGTGCAATTTGTTGGGCGATATGGTTAACCCCGAATAATATAATTTTTGACAAGGCCGCAGCACCATCTTATTTGCAGGTTATCTTTAGGGGGACCTACTAGACCAGTTTCTGGTCCCTACTACAGAAGGAGGAGGATCGCCAAATGATAACGATGGGATGTAGGAATATTGAGACAACTGCGATGGAAGTATTTGCTAGACACGGTTGGAGAATAAGTAATAGAATTGCTCTCTAGATATTGAGTTTGGAAACTTCTCTATTTTTTTCTTTAGATCAAAACTTTTTGTTTGAGATTGCGTGGATTGTAGTGCTTGTGTTATAATAAGCAACAACTATATGCATTGGTCGATGCAGAAGCTGGAATATTAATATATTCTCTTTTCTAAAAAAAACTATTGGTGGGCAAATTGATACCATGATATGTTGCTAAGTACTTCGAGATTGTTTCCCAGTTCTTTTTCAAATCTCAGAAGCATATTCTTTACTTCTTCAGACTTCATTCAGTTCCTATTTCCTATTTAGTCGTCATCTCTCACGTCTCCTTTTCACATTTTACACCTACCTATATGATGGAAAAAGAATACTTAGCCTAGCTCACCCCTCCTTAATCGAACGAAGTAGGCACCATGAAACTCCTTATTTAATTTCTTGCCAAAAAGAAAAAAATGAATCATAGAGAAAATAGAATTAAGTGGCGAGAGTCTAGGTTTTCTTCTTCTTCTTCTTCTTTTTCAGGTACCCCTCCATTCCAAACGTTTTGGTTTTTCTATGCACTTAGATGTATAGTGTGTGTAGATAAATAGTATTATAGTAAAAGCAATGCATTTAGAAAAATCAAAATATCTTATAATTTACTCACTCTATTCCAAATTTTAAGTCATTCTAAAGTTCTTGAAGAGTCAAAGTATCTCAAGTTTGACTAATTTTTTTTGAAGAAACTGGAGGGGCAAAAAGGCCGCAATTTATTAAATAATCAGAGTACCAAAAAGAGAAAATAGGGACAACCAAAAAGCTAATAAACAAAGAAAGAAAGGAAAAAGATAAGGAAAAAAAAATTTTGGATCCATAAATCAAAAGTATGAGAAAATCTAGTCCTTGCGCTTACGGAGAGGATCTTCATTTCCTTTGCAAACACAGCTTTAGCCATAGGGATGTTTGGCTGAACTCCCTTAAAGATGAAATCATTCTGGACTGTCCAAATTGCCCAACACATCAACATTGTGACCAACATGAAGAAAGCAGTATGGGATTGGTCTCTGATCTGATCAACTGCCGCAGTAATGCTTTGGTCTGAATTATAATACCAATCAGATTCCTGCAATTTTTGGCAAACTCACAGCCAAGAAACAAATGCTCAACTATTTCTTCTGTTGATGCTTGACAAAGAATGCAATTATAGGAATCCAGGTGCATATTTTTCCATCTCAGTATATTCCTTGTGCTTAGGCGGTCCTTCAATAGTAACTAGAAAAAAACCTTATGCTTTGGCTAACAGAAACACTCCCACAAGCATTTATAGACTTGAGGAATCTGCCTGTGTCCAATGAGGTGCTTGTAAGTTCTCGATGCAGATGAGCTACCCCATTGAGGAGTCTAGCTATCTTCCAGCTCAGTTAAAGGATAATGCTCACTGAAAGATTGCAGAACTTGAAGGAAAAGCTTCAGAAGATAGAGGGAGCGAAAAGAGGTCAGAGAGAGACTGTTGGGAGAGGAACTTGGAAACACTGATGGCTTTATTCTTAGCAAAAGAGAAGAGTTCAGGGTACTCAAGCCTCAAAGATTGTTGAATCCAAGTGTCTGACCAAAAGCGGCAAGATTTGCCATTATGCACCTGAGCCAAAGTGAAGGATTTGAAGCAGTCTAGCAGCTTGAGGATATCTCTCCGCCAAAAAAAGCCTTTTTTTTTAATATGGTTTGGGAGCTTTCCATTTGAGTAATGCTTTTCCCAGACCAAGGAAACCCAAAGAATGTTTTTGTGATTAAAGAATTTATTATCCAAGTTCTGTAACAGAAGAGCTTCATTGTGCCTTTCAAGTCAATAACTCCTAGCCATCCTTCTTTTTTAGGGACCCCAACCATCTCCCAAGATGCTTTTGGGGCCTTTTTTGAATTTATGTCAGCCCCCTTTCAAAGACAGTACTTTCTGAACTTGTCAATTTGTTTTAGAACTCCTTTTGCAAGAGCACGGGCACTTAGGTGAAAAGTTGGCAGGGCTATCAAAATAGCATTGGTAATTTCTAATTTACCAGCTTGAGAGAGGAAGATTGATGTTGAAGCAAGCCTTCTTTCACACTTGGTTACAAAAGGAAGGTAATCCTCAATTCTTGGTTGTAGGCCCAAATAAGTGAAAGGCAGGGAGCCTTTAGCACAACCATAGTTGTTAGCAAGATGGTTGAATTTGTCTTCAGAGGTGTTTATAGGCACCATGTGGGACTTGCTGTAGTTAACTTTCAAACCAGTTGATTCAGAGGAGTTTAAGACCGATTTAAGGAAAAACAGCTGCATAGCATCACCTTCCATGATAATCAAGGTATCATCAGCATATTGGATCATTGGAAAAATCAGTAGAGGATGAAAGAGGGATGGACAGGTTCAGCAATCCCAAACTCTTTGCTTTGTTGAGAATGGACTGGATCAGATCAGCCGCAAGGACAAAAAGAAGAGGGGAGAGAGGATCACCTTGTCTGAACCCCCTTTTGTAGTGGATAGTCTTCCCAGGAACGCCATTAAGTAACACCATTGAAGTACCAGAAGAAAGAATGTTTTTTATCTAAGAGATCCAAGTATGACCAAAACCTTTGGCTTCCAAAAGATTAAGGATGGTGTTGTGCTTAATTTTGTCAAAAGCCTTTTCAAAGTCTAGCTTCAGTGTATGATGATTTCTTTCTTAGAATGGTGGCAGAGGTGCAGATACTCAAAGGCCTAGGCAAAGCAGTCCTGGATAGTTCTGCTTTTGATAAATCCATATTGGTTTTTGTGGATTAGGTATGATTACATCTTGAAGCCTATTAGCAAGAAGTTTAGTGACCAGTTTCATGGAGCTGTTAAGGAGGGAAATAGGTCTGAAGGCAGACAAACAGGTGGGGCTCTGAATTTTAGGAACCAAAGTGATGAAAGAGGAGTTGACACTTTGTAGGCAGACATTGTTCCCCTCAAAAGCCCAAAATAGTTCATAAAAATCATTTTTGATATGGTTCCAGCATTTCTTGATGAACTCGTTACTAAAGCCATTTGGGCTAGGAGATTTGTCATTTGGAAGTTGCCTGACTACCTCATCAATTTATGACATCAAATAGGTACACTATAAAAATATAATTAATGAAGAATTTTATGATATTTATTCGTTATCATAAATAATATTATTTTATTATATAAATTTGGTTAAACTTAAGATGCTTTGACTCTCCAAGAAAATTAGAATGACTTATATAATTTGATGGAGGGAGTAGAATTGAGGAAATACCATTTGGGAGAAGCCACTAAGTGAGTGGTGAGTGGCTAGGTTTTGTTTTGTCACTTACTGTTGGAGAGTGTATTAATTGGAACTACATGTCACTAAGTCAGTAAGGTCCAAATTCGTCACTAAAAGAATGGACAAAATAAGTCATGTTTTTTCTGAAATTTTGCCAAACAGTTTAGGAAAGTTTTGATTTGTCAAAACTTCTCCACAATTAACCTTTCCATATTTTGTGGCAAATATTTTTTCAAACTTTTTTCTCAATACTTGCACCATTTCTTACATAAAAGGGATGCTGCGAGAACATGGAAGTGAGTGGCTATGCTTGATTTGTGTTTTGGGTGCCCTAGCTAGCAAACGACAAAATGTATGGCGAGAGGAAAGGGTTCTTGGGTTTTATTTTGTCGCTTGTTGTCGGAGAGCATGCTGATTGACACTACATGCCACAAAGTCGATATCTCTTTATCTAAATATACTTGATTAAAACTCCTTCTGCCCACTACTCATCTCTCCTATATATATATGGCTGGTTGCGCCTTGGCCCTCGGTGACTTAGGCTCAAGAATCTCGCCCCTAGGTGCCTAGCACTGGCCGAGCCATGATGGAGGCACACTAGTAAGGAGGATGAGGGTTGATGTTTAGGTGGTATTGATGCACCCTGATTCCATCATCACCTGGTGCCCCTAGCTTTCTCTAGCTAGTGGGTAGCGCTGCCCTAAGGTTTTAGAGGGCAGGAGAGTTTAGGATGAGGAGTGATGCTTAATTTCCATTGACGTGTCATGATTCCATCATCTTCTAGTGGCCCAAGCTTGCTCCAGTGTGGGTGGAGGAACCTTACATTTTAGAGACTTAAGAAGTTTGGGAGGGAGGAGAGTGAACATGAGAGAGGATTCGGGGGATGGAGGGGGCATTTGAGACTGGGCAAGGGGATTACCGTAATGGCACATTGTTGTAATTTACTAATGCTAGTGAGGGTTGTTTTGAGTCTAGCTCATGGCTCTATGTGGAAAGCTTAGTTTTCTCGCCTCTATGTGTTTGTACTGAGGATGGGGATTGATCCCTTGTGGCTCAATATTTGTAGGCTAAATTACTACCCCTAGTCTATAATTATTTGGGGCTGACTGTCTAGGGTTAGAACCATGATTCCACTATCATCTTAGACTCGAGTGTATTCTACTCTCTGCATGGTCATATTGTGGAGCAAGCCCTATTAAGGAATATATTTTGGTAGTTGGATGGAATGAAATAGATGCTTGTAATGGTGATACACATAAACACTATTATTAATTCTTATTTGTGCTCATTAATAACTTGGATAACAAAGCATAGCAAGATATTTAGATCAATCAAATACTAAAATAGCTTGGAATAGAATTACAAAGCACTAAAACATAAAAATAAGCTATCATGCATATGGTATATATATTTTATTTAACCAACAAGAGCAAATATTATAATATATAGCTTGGGTGGCCTTGCTTGAAGTACGAAAGTGGTAGCCGTGACTGATTCTCATTAGAGATGTAGGTAGCGCTAGGTCTGATTGACAGTCTCAGCAAGCTAAATGGTGGAGCCACAACACGTGGTGTATAGATGGCATCCTTAGAAAGGGATACATGAGAGGAGTACACAAGGGTAAAACCTAACGAGTATTGTGTATTGATGGCTCCTCTCTCATTAATAGGTTCATGTACAACAAATGCTGCTAGGCTTGGGAAATTAGGCTTCTGCTTAACGTTGTGATCTACAGCTAGAGTAGTTACCATTGTGATGTTTGGAAGTTTGGGGCTCATGAGCTACCAAAACAAACTGATTAGCTAGCTACCCTTGAGAGATTAGCCTAGGCTCCTTGGGAACAAGTATGATAGGCTTTCCCACAGGTCCTTTCTCTCTGCCCCTATGCCACAATGCTCTATGGCTGGCTATTGTGGGGGGTGGGGGGGGGGGGGGTATAACCCTAGGTACCCATGGCGCGAGACATGGGCCGCACCATCAGGGACGGTCCAGCCCACAAGACCAAGACACGCGGTGCAAGGCACTGGTCAGCATGCAACACAAGTCGTCTAAAGGATATCCTGAAGATAGAGATTGATCTGTTAGGATATGCGAAATATTTGATTCCTTGTAATGCTTATCATTTACATGATTAGACTTAGATCTAACCGACCTGTAACCCTACCCCCAGCTATATAAGGTTACCCCCTCAAGTCATCTCATCTCATTACTCCACCGAATATACAATCAATACAAACCAACAGAACACAGGACGTAGGGTTTTACATCGTATTGACGACCTGAACCTATCTAAATCATGTGTCTCTATTGCTATCTAGTTCCTAATCACGCGCACCTTCACCACACAATCTACCATCGTGGGTATACCCCTCGGTGGACTATCAATGATATGTCATCGACAGTTACCCCTTGCCGCCATGGTGCCACGTACTGCACACACACATGGCAATTCCACCAACTTGGCACCATCAATAGTTGCGACTTCAGAAAATTCCACACGAGAAACACAAGTCATATGGATCCAACATCACATCGATATCTTAGGATGGGATCTATCTAGTAGTCCCCTTCCACCAACTAGGAAGAGGTATCTACAATCAGTTCATTCTTGTCTCATGATCCTCAAGTCCACGTATACAGATCTTTAGTGAATGAGCTAGAGATGAGTTTGGTTTGTTGTTAGAATTGCTTGCTTTGTCATAGAATATGGTTCCTTTTCTCAATTTGCTACTATCCTAGGTGTTGATTGCAGATAGTTATTAATGGTAGCACCTTGTGTGTCTGTGTTTGTATGTTTGTGTATATTTCCAATGAGTTACTAACTCAAGTTATACTTTCACCAGATGAACTACCATGATTCATAAAGTCACACCATATCATATGGCACATGTCAGTGAGTTGGCCAACAAGCCACTAAGTCAAGTTGTGGCTCCCTAGATGACCCATTAGGGGCACAGTCCAAACCAGATCATATGATGACCACTTAGTCACTAGAGCAAAATAACTTCTACTCAGGAAACAGTATGACTAGCTATAGAATCCAACGAGGATCAACCCTATCGTCTCATGCATACTCTGGTGTTGTTTTCAACATGTTTCAAGTCTATTGACCAATCGAACTTATCCTTAACTTGAAACCATCTTAATGGGGCCACATACATTCATCAACTTGACTGAAAGTTAGACTCTTGTGCATCCACACGCTCTCACTTTGACTCTCTTAAGTTGAACACCTTGGGACTCTTTAATAATATGGCCAAAGGAAAAACAAAGCCCTAACACACACTACAGTGAATGTCTCCATGCACACAACCAACATTCACTCTATAGTATCCTTAATAATCTTCATGAATAAACTTTTGCGCAATAAGCTAATCAATGAACTAAGCCTTTTGGTCCAGGACACTACTAGCTATTCTCATTGTGACTAACTCAAATGCAATCACTATAGCATAACATATGTTAGTTATAGTACTTGCGTTCATCAATCACCAAAACCCAAAGTTCACCATATTAGGGCCTAGATGCATTCAATGGGTGCTCTTTCACCTGGTCAAATATGTAGGATCCACCCCTTTTGGTTAAACTTGACTGGGTCTTTTTTAACTCTGGTTGGCTCACGTCATTTCCTAATAGCTCGGTCCAGGCCTTATCTAGGCCAATATCAAATCATGTTTCGTATATCTTGCAGATACAAAATGGCATTCCTAAAGCTCAGATTTTTTTGAGTTGAAAACTTTTGGTTGGAATTTGCTTCCTTTCTGCCAACTGTTGATGGTTCGTATGTGTGTATATAGGAAAGGGGATTCCACAAGCACACAGAACTATCATGTAGCACTTTGCTTGGTGAGAACCAAGTGTCGAATCTATATTTTCTCAAAGGAAGACGGGAGGACGTGTTTGGGTACTGTGGTTAGGTAGACTAGGTAGATAGGTTAAGCAACACGGGGTTGATGGATAAATAATGTAAAAGAACAGATAAAAAGGGTTGATCACACAAACAGATGTAACTAGAAGTGTAGTGTAGTTGAGTGTAAGAAGTAGAGTATGTAAACTTAAAGCAACAAAAGTAAATTAATGATAGTGAGAACGTCCTTAGTACGAGGGGCGTACTTGGCCTAAATTCAATTAGGCACAGTGCACTACGAGCCCTATGTTTTAAAAACTAGATCCAACGTGGTGGAATATAGAGGAAGGACAGGGTTGTCACCACCTGCCAACTACCACAATCTATCCGGGGATCTAGCCGTACCTATAGGCAAGATATAGCCTAAGCACCACGCTTAATCTATAAACTCACAGTTTTGATCCGAGCTCCGGTGAAATCAGATCGAAACACCCTAACCAAATGGTAGAACAAGTACTAATCATGAACGAACTAAACACTAAGATGATAATATGCTAATGCCAGAGAACAAGCACCTAGGCTCACTAATGATACACAAGAGGAAGATAGACTTGAACTAAGCAAAGCTATATTACTGAATAAAGTACTTGACAAAGTAAAGTACTAAATAAAGTAAATGCTAAAAGAAAGATTACAAAGGAGCTATACCAGACCAGAAGACTCTTTCAGACTCTAAGGCAAGCTCTGCTCTACTCTATCACTACTAGCTAGCTACTACTTCTAAGCTACTACTCTTGGAGAGCTTCTGAGAGCTTGGAACACTTGGAATGCTTGAGAGCTGCTTGAGTGATGATCTCCACCGAGCACCACAGTCCCTTTTATAGTGTGTAGAGGGTATGGGGGTACTTGTAGGTGAAGGAGAGGTGGTGGAGAGGTAGGGGGCATCGACCGACATAGGGGGTGTCGACCAACCGTCCATCCCACTACCTTGCCATCCAACGGTGCTTGATAGCCCTTAGAGGTGGTTGCATGGTAGGCAGGTCAGTTGTCTTTGGTCAGAATGGTGGTTTGGAGGTTGGTTTGGGCCTCCCAAGTGAATGACGGTGGACCCAACGATTCGTGGTAGCTCAACATCGTCCCTTGGATCAAACCGACATGGATCAACATTGGAGCAGCAATGTGGAGGGCTTCATGTGGATCAAACGTTAGAGCAACAGTGTGGAGGGCTTCACGTGGATCAGTGACATGGCAAGGGGATGGGGCTATTGGGTGAGGCCCCTAGGCGTCGGCTGACGTGGCATGTGGGCCTATAGCCCCCTACCATGTCCCATTGCCTCCTATGCACATCTTTTGTCCATTTTTGTTATTTTTTCTACATACAAATAAATTTTCCAAGTACAAGTGGAACTAGGTGAATTATAAGCATAATATGGCACATGTGATGTTGTTTTACCTTGATTTGGGTGGAATGTTGATGGTCAAATTAGGTGTTTAGTGACCATCAACAAGCTCCCCCAAGCTACCCCTTTGCTCGTCCCGAGCAAAGATGCGGGTTTAGCATGTTGGATTAGAAAATTGCTTCAATGTAACGCCCTGCAAAAACTTATATACAAACCAATACTATCTCTTGAGTTGAGCAAGTTAGTGGTAGAAATTCACCGTTAGTCTTAGCCATATGGGGCTTATAGCTTTCACCTTGACATAGACAGTTGCAAGATTAGCATAGCATAGACAGAAACTTTCTTCCCTGCTTTGGTTTAGTCAAGACTTCCTAGAGGGTTTTCAAGATTTTTGAAAGAAAGACTTGCCTAGTCCCTCAAATGGCTCAATCTCTCAATGGTGTTTGAATCATCCCCAAGGCCAAAAGATCTTAGCCTTTCTCCTACTCTAAGGCTTATGTGGAGTTCATAGGTAGGGGGTAAAAAACAAGGCTCACTTGAATTGAATTTATTGCTAAGTCAAACACTTGGATCACAAGGAGCAACAAGTCATACAAAATGATCAAGATGTGCAAGTGTGTGGTATTTGGTGGAAGTGGTACTCCTTTTGAGAACTTCCCTTCCTCGAGCTTCCTTTGAGAGAGCATGGCTACCTTATTCTTTCTCTCTCTCTCTCTCTCTCTCTCTCTCTCTCTCTCTCTCTCTTTTGAACTATAGAGCTTTTTGCTCTTCTCTCTCTCTTTTGGTAGCCCATGCCTCTCTTTATAGTGATAGATAGCTAGAGGGGGTATCAACATGTGTCTCTTATGGAGCAAGGGGTGCATAAATATGGAATGGTGGTTGCATACTTCCTGTGTAGAAGTAGCATATATATATGTGGAGTGTATGTGATCTTGATCAAAAGGTATGACAAGCTTCTCTACTCAGATCAACAAGGCTTGACAAAGCTCAAAACAAACAAGCAACTTTTTGTGTAGGCTTATCATATTAGAAAGCATATATTTGGCTCTGGTAGAAAAAAATTTCACCATTAAGGACCTTCTAGCAAGGGTTTTTATCTTTTTGTAAGAACAAAACTCCAGGTTGTCTCAACTATTCCTCAGACAAGTTAAAAGATTTACTCTAATCTTTGCCACACATATCTCACAAAAGCCTATACTTGGTTCTAGCATTCGCAACCCACAAAAGCAGTCAACATAAGATGAACTCTAATTTTGCATGCTCAAAACTTGAGAAGTAAAGGGTTGTATAACAAGCTTTTGCAAAGTATCACAGAGCAATTATTCATCATTTCCAAAAGGTATTTGAACATCAATTTTCAGAGCAAGAGTGTTTAGGCAGCTTTAATAATTCTCCTCTACAATGGTTATAATAGCATAGTTGTATCCATATTCTATTGTCATTGTTATGCTACTATTGTTATTGTATATATCATGCATTTTTTCAATACAAAGAATTAATGCAGATAAACAAGAAAGTGTGAATAACTTCATACCTGAGCAGGAGAGGTTCTCCCCCAAGCTTGCCTTTTGCAGAGGTTGGAATCTTCTTCTCGGGCGGCTCTTCTTGAATCTTTATTTATTTATTAATTACTACTACTATGATAATTTACTACTAAACCTATTTATTATGAGATTTATTTTATTGGTTTTTTTTATATTATTATGAATTTATTCTAAATGCTAGTACTTCATAAGTACCTTTATTGAAAATGTAAACATGCAATGCAACTAATAACCTAACATGTAATGCAAAGTTGAAAAGGGAAATATGCAAATGCAACCTATACTAAACGCAATGAAAATGCAGTAAAAGCATACCTTCTAGTACCCGCTCATGGCTCTTCTTTCTTGCGCGGGGATTCTTCTTCCTTATACGGGAATTCTTCCTCCTTACTCTCTTCAGAGATGTTCACATGATCAGGCGACTATAACACCCTAAAAATTTCATTCTTTCAAAATAGCTAAATTGATTTATTTACGCATTTTTTGTGAGCATTCAAACTTAGGGAAATAATAATTCTTATGAAATTAAAATCAACTATAAGGCTAGATTCACGTGGATGCATACATGCTGCTGCATTTTTGTTTCTATACTGTCTGGTTTTGAACTGAACCCAAACTGAATTCAAACGCATTTGAAAATGATTTGGAAATTCAGTTTTTAGAAAAAGAAAAGGAAAAGAATTATTTTTCTCCCTCCCTCTCTGTTTTGGCCTGCTGGCCTACTTCCCTAGCGCAGCAGTCGGCCTCAGCCCGCAGCAGCTCTGGCCCATCTCCTGCAGTGCACCCTGCGGCCTAGTGCCTTTCCCTATAGCGGCCCAGCTGGGACCGAAGCCCAAGCCGCGCTCCTGTTTCCCTTTCTCCATCTGTTCAGCTGATAGTCGGGACCCACCCTTGCCCTCACTGTCGCGCAGGGCCCGCATAATAGGGTCACCCCCTAACTCTTTTCCCTATGCATGAGTCGAACCCGATGCTACTCCGAGTCAAATCCCGCAGCCCCGCATCTGATTCTTCCGGGATTTGGTGCAATCTGCACGAGTAGAAGCCCAATAAGAAGTCGCCGCCCCCTTCATGCTCTCTTTTCCCAACTACGTGCAGCCGCCCTCGAATCGAGTTCACAGCGCCGACAAGAAGCTCTAGCCGCCGTCGCTGCTGTTGGTTTCGCCGTCCGCCGCTTCTTCGTCACCTTCGAGCCGTCGCCGAGCATCGTTCCGCGGTAGTGAAGCTCCCTGCACCGTTTTCCCCTCTGTTTTAGACGTCGATTGCTCACCCATCGTCGTAGATTCTCTGCCTCGCCTCGGACCAGTTTGAAGCCCTAGGTGAGCTCGCGGTTGTCTTCTCTTTCTCCCTGTGCTTTCCCCGCATCTAATAGTGGTCTGTAGGCCGATTTCCGTGTTCGCCGGCTAGGTCCTCGCCGCCAGCAATGGCTGCCACCGTGCCAGCTACTGTTTAGGCCACCGCATCCTTTATCTCCTTGTCTATCATCTAATCTGATCCATCCAGTTTAGATCCAGCGGTCCAGGATCGCCCATACCCCTTCGCTGGTCATTTTCTTAAAAAGCCCCTTGGCTTTCTCATGATTGTGCCCGCCGTCCGTGGCGTAGTATTAAAACTCGAATTTTATTTATTTTAATTCATAAATTAGTTCGCGTTATTTATAGAATTGCCATCTAGAGCCCTTTGTCATCGTATCTTCTCCGTTTTAAATCCGATTTCAGTGCAATTTGCGTCTATGTGGTTGTAGCAACATGTAGATTAGATTTATAAGCTTTTCAAGTTGTTTTTCTACTGTTGGTGTACTGTTCTAATTATAGTTATTATTTGCTGTGCATGATTGGCTGCGGATGCTTGTGTGGTGTTATAATTGTGATCGAGTATAGACGGTGAGCAATTCGTTGGTGGTCAAGAGCAATACTTTGACGAGAAGGATCAGCAGAAGTACTTTGAGCAAGGCAAGTATAGCATGGGATCTTCCTTGACGTCCTATTTATAATTAATTAATTAGTCATATGCATGTGTCAATTTATTGTTACCCGTAAGGACATCCTAGTTACTTGATACCTTGTACCTTGTTACCGATGGGTTATACTTGCATATGGGTAGTTTGCTAGCGCTCAATTTAATTATACATGATCTAAACATTGACTAATGGTTATAAGCAACAATTGTTAAAACTTGCTTTTTAGCAATTTAGACATAGGGCGAGAGAGCTCGTGTTTTCATCATGATGCTCTTGGCCCTCCCTAAGGACTTATCTGTCAGCAAAAGCTGTGACATATAGTACAACCAGGAGTGCTGCATGGCTCTGGGTTTAACTCAGTAGCAGGACCTTTTTATAGCTTGTTAGTGGTGATCCGCAAGGGTGCAAAAGGGGCTTGATGAGCTAGGTATAGTGCGGCCTCTGTTCCTAAGAGTACTTCTGCATGAGTGTGCCTTTCGAAAGGGGGGCTCTATATCCCCTTGGCAATTGGAAAACTAGTGGCCACTAACTTATTAGGGAAACCTTTCAAAGGCTTCATAGTGAATCCTACCAACCTTCCTTGATAGAGAGTCAAGAGATTAGCTACCTCGGGCGAAAAGAAAAATCACGGCTGATGTACAAACTCTGCAGAGTATTAAAAACTGTTATAACAACCGTGCTTACGGACACGAGCGGCCCAAAAAAACTCACAGAATAGAGGATGAAATATGATGATGATTATTTATACATATGTTGATAATGCACTATGAGACGAAATGTTGCTTAATATGATCATGTGGGTTAATTGGGGCTTAAGCACAACTTTATGCTAAAGTAATGTTAAAATTGTGCCTTATTAAAAGTGCTAACCACAGTACAACCAATGTCGCCCTTTTGAGCTTCATAACCCCATGTTATTCTTGTTAAGTACAAGATGTACTTATGCTTGTTTATTTTCATTATTTGGATAAAAATCTCGGATCGGTAACAGATGGCAATGGTTATGAGGACTTTCCTGGGGATTACTAGACTTGTGGTTCACCAGTCGAGTCCGTGTGGAGTTTGGAGGCTCTCGTGGAGAGTAGTTATCTAGTTCTTCCGCTTTTATTATAGACTTGGTACTATTGTAATGAATTATTATTCATGATGTAATAAACACTCGTGATGATACTTTGTAATTTATCAGCTTATATGTGCGACTGATCTCTGGACACACATAAGATTTATGCATCCCATTTTATCCTTAAAATTGGGTGTGACAGCGACAATGATGTAGATGATGCTTCCTTCTTCTTGTGCCATGTCCCTCTTGGCTTTGGCTTATTCTTGCCAGGCTCTTCCTTCTCCTCAATTGGCTTTGGCTTTCTGGTTGTTCTCTTCTTTAGTTGCTTCTTCTGTTCCTGTTTCTCATAAAAGACAGGTTTTCCAGATGCAAAAGCAAATGTTTCTTTCCTTCCATCTAAGTGGAAATTAATTTGTCTAGATGCCACATATATACAAGCATTAGCGGTATTGAGAAAAGGATGGCCAAGTATGAGGGGTGTATCCCTATCATTTAGCATGTCTAATATCACAAAATCAGCTGGGACATAAACACCTCTAATTTTGACCAAAAGGTCAGTTGCTATTCCTTCCACATGACGTACTAATTGATCAGCTAGTTGCAAATAGACAGAAGTTGGAGCTAATTTAGTGTAGAACAAGTTTTCATAAGTTTCCTTAGACATTATGTTCACACTAGATCCAAGATCACAAATTGCATTTTTTAAAAGTATGAGGACCAATAGAGCAAGTAATAACAGGACTTCCAGGGTCACCTTTCTTAATAGGAACACCCCAACAATCTAAACCAAAATCATACCTTGATGTGACGAGGTTGGCGGTCTCTATGAATTCTTCAAGCTTTCTAGGAATTCTTCCTTTCTCAAAAGATGGGATAGCAGCTGCTAATTGTGCTAATTGGGTTTCTAGCATCTTATTAAAGCTAAGTTGATTCTTTATAGCAGAAGAAAAATCATCCAATTTAGCATTTATGTTTTCCAACATCTTGTCATTAGCATGGAATTTCTTATTTATACTATCAGTCATTCTACCTTAACTATAGACAAGATCCTCATGGAAAGGATGACCATTACCTTGTTTACACGGAAGTTGTGAATAACTATTGTAATTATTACCTCCTTGGTTGTTGGAGCGCTGATTCCATCCTTGATTTTGAGGACAAAAATCGTTGTCATTATTGACAAAGTTGAGGTCTTCATGGGTCTCAGGGCAGAAATTGCTTGAATGTCCGGTCTCTCCACAAACTTCACCCTTGTGGGTGTTCATGGCTTGTACAGTTTGTTGGGCACTCATTTTCTCGCAATTTTCTAGTCTTTTTGCGAGTAGATCCACCTTGGCTACAAGCATGTCAGCTTCTTTAAGAGAATGCATACCTCTTTTGCGGGGCTATAGTCATTCATCGCTCCATCCTTGGTTGGTAACCATCTTCTCAATGCCTTGGGATCTGTGACATTAAGCAAAAAGAATGCTCCACCAGCGGCATCATCTAAATGGCACCTATCCAATGGAACTAAGCTATGGTAGAAGTTCTAGATCAAAAGCTAGTCTTCCATACCATGGTGTGGGCATGCGGCGACAT
The DNA here is from genome assembly GCF_019320115.1 of Miscanthus floridulus. Taxonomy (NCBI): domain Eukaryota; kingdom Viridiplantae; phylum Streptophyta; class Magnoliopsida; order Poales; family Poaceae; genus Miscanthus; species Miscanthus floridulus. Next base: position 38,193,251 of record NC_089585.1, read on the forward strand.
ACTCTTGCATTCATTCCTAGGCTTCGGGAATCAATTCATCAGCTAGAGATTTTGTTGTGAAGAGCATTGGTCTTACCCATCGGGAAGAACTTAACTAGGAAAGTGTTGGAACACTTGTCCCATGTATCTATAGCATTGCGTTTCGAGTAGAACCATTGTTTCACTTTTCCCAATAAAGAGAAGGGGAAAAGACGAAGACGTATGGCCTCTTGGGTCACTCCCTTAATGGTAAAAGTACTGCAGATCTCTAAGAAGTGTTGGAGATGCACATTAGCATCTTTGTGGGCTTTACCATTTAAAGGACTAGCTTGCACCATCATGATCAATGCAGGCTTAAGCTCAAAGTGAGTGTCCGCATTGATGATGTCAGGACCTGTGGCTACATTAGCAGCCGAAGGGGCAGAAAACTCATGGATGGTCCTATTGGCCATGACCGTGCTAGGAAGAAAAGAAGGTAACTAAAAAGAAAATGAAAAAGGAAAAGAAAGTTGCTAAGACGGAGACCAAGCTAGAAAAACCTAACCATAGATTAGTAACACACACTAGTTGCCTTCCCCGGCAATGGCGCCAGAAATGCTTGTTGACGGTTCATATGTCTGTATATATTGGAAAGGGGATCCCACAAGTGCACAGAACTATCATGTAGCACTTTGCCTGGTGAGAACCAAATGTCAAATTTATATTTTCCCAAAGGAAGGTAGGAGGACTTGTTTGGGTACTGTGGTTAGGTAGACTAGGTAGGTAGGTTAAGCAACACGGGGTTGATGGATGAAGAATGTAAAAGAAGAGATAAAAAGGGTTGATCACACAAACAGAGGTAACTAGAAGTGTAGTATAGCTAAGTGTAAGAAGTAGAGTATGTAATCTTAAAGCATCAAAAGTAAATTAATGATAGTGAGAACGTCCTTAGTACAAGGCGCGTACTTGCTATGAATTCAATTAGGCACAAAGCACTATGAGCCCTACGTTTTAATAACTAGATCCAACGTGATGGAATACAGTGGAAGGACAGGGCTATCACCACCTGCCAACTACCACAATCTATCCGGGGATCGAGCCGTACCTATAGGCAAGATATAGCCTAAGCACCACGCTTAATCTATAAACTTGCTGTTTCGATCCGAGCTCCAGTGAAATAAGATCGAAACACCCTAACCAAATGGTAGAACAGTACTAACGATAAATGAACTAAACACTAAGATAATAATGATGCTAATAACAAAGAACAAGCACCTAGGCTCACTAATGGTAGACAAGAGCAAGACAGGACTTGAACTAAGCAAAGCTATATTACTGAATAAAGTACTCGACAAAGTAAAGTACTAAATAAAGTAAATGCTAAAAGAAAGATTACAAAGGAGCTATACCAGACCAGAAGACTCTTTTGGACTCTGAGGCGAGCTCCACTCTACTCTATCACTACTAGCTAGCTACTACCTCTAAGCTACTACTCTTGGAGAGCTTCTGAGGGCTTGGAACACTTGGAATGCTTGAGAGCTGCTTGAGTGATGATCTCCACCGAACACCACAACCTCTTTTATAGTGTGTAGAGGTCATGGGGGTACTTGTAGGTGAAGGAGAGGTGGTAGAGAGGCAGGGGACGTCGACCGACATAGGGGCGTCGGCCGACCGTCCATCTCACCGCCTTGCCATCCAACAATGCTTGATGGCCCTTGGAGGAGGTTGCATGGCAGGTAGGTCGGTTGCCGTGGTCAGAATGGCGGTTTGGAGGTCGGTTTGGGCCTCCCAAGTGAATGACGGTGGACCCAGTGATCCGTGGTAGCTCAACGTCGTCCCTTGGATCAAACTGATATGGATCAATGTTGGAGCAGTAGTGTGGAGGGCTTCACGTGGATTAGTGATGTGGCAAGGGGGTGGGGCCGTTGGGCGATGTCCCTAGGCATCGGCCGATGTGGCATGTGGGCCCACAGCCCCCTTTCATGTCCCATTGCCTCCTATGCACATCTTTTGTCCATTTTTGTGATTTTTCATGCATACAAATAATTTTTCTAAGTACAAGTGGAACTAGGTGAATTATAAACATAATATGGCACATGTGATGCTGTTTTACCTTGATTTGGGTGGAATGTTGTTGGTCAAATTGGGTGTTTAGTGATCATCAACACCATTGGTGGAGCACTGCTGGAATATGTCACCCTATTTTTACCGGCCAGACAAAGGTCTGAATGCTAAGCTTAAGTCTCTTAGACAAGGGTTGACAAAGTGGAGCAGAAAACTTACAAATTTAAGTCAATTAATTGATAACTGCAATTGGGTCTTAGCACTACTTGGTGGGCTAGAGGAACAAAGACTTCTCACTTTATTAAGCTAAACTTCAGAGCCTTAGTGCGCAGGCATCTGATGTTTCTTCTTGAAGCTAAAAGAATCCATTGGAAGCAATGAAGCACTGCTCGGTGGGTGACTTTAGGTGATGAAAACACAAAATTCTTTCACACTTTTGCCACTAGGAGCTATTGCAAAAAATTTGTCTACTCTCTCAGAATTGAGGAGTCCACTATTGTTATAGATCATGAGCTCAAAGTGGGTATCCTTTTCAATGCTTTTAAAGATAGGCTGGGTTGTTCTGATTTTTCTGCCATTTCTTATAATCTGAAAGCCCTCATTCAGCCAATAGACTTGCCTATTTTGGATGGATTATTTTAAGATGAGGACAAACAGTTAGCAGTGGTTGTTATGCCCTTGGACCATGCCCCTGGCCCAGACAGGTTCAATGGTATTTCTATAAGAAATGTTGGCATCTGATCCTGACTGAGTTTAAGAGGCTTTGTGCACATTTTTATGAAGGTATAGTGAATTTGCAACCTATCAACAGTTCCTATACCACTCTTATTCCTAAAAAGCAAGATCCAAAGATAGTGAATGATTATAGGCCAATGTCTTTGCTTAAATGCTCAGTCAAGCTTCTCACCAAAATGCTTGCTAATAGACTTTAGACTGTGATGACTAGTATTGTGCAGTATGGTTTGATAAAGGGAAGGACAGTTCAAGATTATCTAGCCTAGGCCTTTTAGTTCTTACACATTTGTCATCAATCCAAGAAGGAAATGGTCATCCTTAAGTGGGACTTTGAAAAGCCCTTAGACAAAGTTGAGCATCAAGTTATTTTGCAGATGCTAGCTTGTAAAGGTTTTACCACAAGGTGGATTGGGTGGATATCTCAAATTTTATATCATGGAACTTCAGCAGTGTTGTTAAATGGAACTCCTGGAAAGTTTTTTCATTGCAAAAGAGGTGTGAGGTGGGGTGATCCTTTGTCACCCCTTCTATTTGTGGTTGCTATTGATTTGCTTTAAAGTATCATTAATGATGCATCCTCTACGGGCCTGACCAGTCATCCTTTGGGATCTCCTTTTGGTGGTGATTTTCCCATAGTCCACTATGCTGATGACGCATTATTATTCTTAAAAGCTGATGCTAGAGAATTTTTTTTGCTGAAGGGACTCCTAAGATCATTTGCTGATTCAACAGGGCTGCAAATCAACTTTACAAAGTCTTCATTGGTGCCCATCAATCTGACAGAGAAGAAAGCATAGCATCTAGCCTCCACTTTTGGTTGCATAGTTTGTCAGCTTCCTTTTACCTACTTGGGCTTTCCCCTTGGTACCACTCAGCCAACTGTTGTTGATTTTCTACCGCGAGTGTGCAGAATAGAAAGAAGACTGGCCGGCATTTCCAGTTCATTGTCTTACCATGGAAGATTGATTTTGGTTAACTTTCTTATTTCATCCCTACCCATGTATTGGCCTAGCACCATTAAATTCCCAAAGGCCGATATCAAGCAAATTCACAATTTTAGGAAGGCCTGTCCTTGGGATGGCAAGGATCTGCATAGTCAAGGAAAGTGCATAGTAGCTTGGATAATGGCCAGTCGTCCAAAGGATGAGGGTGGCCTTGGTATTTTAAATCTTAAGGCACAAAATAAGGCACTTCTATTAAAAATTGCTGATAAATTCTACAACAAATGTGAAACTCCTTAGGTACAGCTTACATGACTGCCTTTTATTTGCATACAGTACCCCCACATTTAAGAAGAATAGTTGGATCTTTTTGGTGGAGAAATGTTATGAAATTATCTTGGGATTTTTTTGGCCTAGCCTCATGTGTGGTAGGCAGTGGTGCTTCAGTATCTCTCTGGGGAGATGTTTGGAGTTTTGGTTTGTTGAAGATAGAATTCCCACAACTTTTTTTCTTTTGCAAGAAACCAAAACATCTCGGTGGCTGCTTTTCTTTCTAGGAGTGTCGAAGATAACTTCCATTTGCCACTCTCTTCGAAAGCTTCTAAGTAGTTGATTTTCTTGTAAGACAGTGTTCCTGTCTCTCTAGCCTATACAACACCTCTATACAACACCTGAATGATCAGTGGTCAGACATTTGGGGACCCTTATACACGAGCAGGCAAGCGTATAAAGCCATTACGGGGAGATCTTAGAGATTGAAAAAAATTCAAGTGGCTTTGTGTGGCAAAACCGCTCAAATTATATGGTCCATGTGCGCCTATTATTGTCTCCTAGACTTTGACTACTGCACACGTAAACCATACAATCCCGGTAGTCTGTTGGGTGTCCTCGGGAAACCTGAATCATCCACTTTGTTATTCCGAGCAGGATTTCATTACAGAAGACATTGCAGTATTACAACAGTTCATATAAATATGCAAATATATTACATCGAAATAAACAGCGGAAGTCTTACAACCATAAGTTTACAAACCATTTATTTAGTTATTACAAACCATAAGTTTTAGCCATCAAGGCATTAAGGTAGCATGATAGGTACCACTTTATACAACACACAAAAGGAGATTCACCCTGCCCAAGGGTGCACAACAAACTCTTCTACTGCAGGCTCTCTTCCTCTAGAACTGTCATACAGCAGGTGCGTAGGCCTAGTTGCTGATGAGGCTCACCTGCAACAAGGGTTAATAAACCCTGAGTACTTGAGGGTACATAACAATACTTAATCAACAAAAAGGAAAGACTCCAAGGATATGCAGGTTTATGGGAAATCAAGGTACATTACTACAGATTGACTTATCACTATCGCCACTTTCACTGTCATAGCGATAAAAGCGTCGGTGTGATACTTCCACCGTCGGTTGGACCGATAGGGAGGCCTCCTAATGATGGAAACTGGCAGTTGAAAACCATTAATACGGCAGTGGTAGTGGGGTTGAAATCCACTGTCGTTTGGAATGCGAGCCAACTGGGATAGGTGTTATGGCCGCCGACCCTACATGACCGTTTGGTGTACCAGCGTTAGTAAATTCAGCGTGAGTTATGTCCCCATTTCCCAACTACCCACAACACAGTTGCATCACCATTACTTTCATCTTCCCTGATGCTTATATTAACTGCACCTCTCTACTTCTCCATCTTCAAGGTTAGCCTATTTAAGCTGGGGCTGGATACGCTTCTTGGCAATCTACACACTCCTTCCTTCTTAGATATAAATAGATACAAACAAAGCTCTTGAGCCAACCATCTATATTTTCTTCATCGCCATTGCGCTCCTTCTCCAACTCCTCTGGCGACAGCAGCAGCATTAGGAGAAGGCCTTCAAGATTGGATACTACCGGCATCTAGGCGCAGCGGGGGCTACTCGATCTAGGTGCTAGTGAAAATTTTGTGATTAAGGGGGTTCACTTATTTGGGCAAGCCAAGGGGTACTCAATGCACTTTGGTATCCCTAGTTTTCCTTACACATTTCTTGTGCCGATTTACCATCCTGGCGCCCTGGCGATCCTCCTTCCTCTGGAGCAGCAATGACGACGATGGTGCTTCTCTTCCATGCCCTCCTCGCGACCATGAGACGTGAGCACGACCATATCGTAATCGATAAGGAAGTTACTACACAAGAAAGGTGGGCAAAAAATGGTTTCCTTCATTTTTTCCTACTGCTAAACTTACATGTTGACAATTAGTCATCCTATGCAGGAATGCACATGCTCATGACCATGAGAGGTGGAGATGCTCCTCTTGCCTCTCTCTTGATCATGAGAGGTGCATCAGGGAAGGTAAAGCACCTCACTAAGATGCTCCTCTTCTTGCTCTCTCTCTCTCTCTCTCGACCGTGAGAGGTACAGATGCTAGTGGAAGTTTTGCGAGGTGCTGCCTCGTCCTTAGCTTGCACTGTCTATCTCTAGACTCGACTATGGGATGTACCAATACTCAATAGGTCTTTGTTATTGTACACCCAATAGTTTTCGATAGGTCTTTGTTATTGTACAACTAGAATATAACTAAAGTTATCAATAAAATTGTTGTGATGATTGTTACTGTGTCATTTATATATAGTTTTTGCCTTAAAAACAATTAATAACTAAATGGCTATGATGCTTGTTACTCCATTTTTTGAAGTGTCATAGTATTTTCCTTGGTTACACAGATGTGAGCTCAAACACCTCATTGAGATGGTGCTGGAGTGGAAGTATTTGCCTTGGTTTATTTGCAAATTGTCATTATTGCAGCTCCCGTCGCCGTTTCATACAGTGATTCAACTTTAGTGTTAGATTGCAACGTTTCATACGGTGATTCAGCTTTAGTGTTAGATTGCAAAGTGTAGGGAATCAAATGGTCTGCGTTGTCTTCCCTGCTTCGTCGCCCATGACTCGCGTGGGTGGCCGTGGATGTCATGGACCTTGACTGTTGCCTTCCCCGCTCGTGTTTATTAGTGGAGATGACTTGAATAACTTGTATTAAGAAATTAGAAACATGTGCAAGGGAATCTAAACTGCATCATATGAGAAGGAAGGTAACTGTAATGAGTTTAGAAAGGAATCATACTTGTGTATCATTGTATTAAGGAGAATGAAGAGTTTATCATACAAAAAAAGAGTTTATCACACAAATCCCCGTCATCCAGATATATACATATCAACATTGATCTGCATAGAATCTACCACATTGATCTGAAGAACCTATCACACTCATAGCGGATCCTACACTCCTCGCTATAGAACATAGCCCACTCCTCCAACCTTCCCATCCTGCATGGACGTCGCATCCTCTGCCTCTGCACATATTGATGTTCATCCTGGCAACGCATCAGCATGGCCAGAGGAGGTAGAGGACTAGACTAACCTAGTGTCGGCTGTCCAGCAAAGTCCTCCAACACGAACAAGGCCTATTGGAGGCGCCATGTACATATCTCGTTCTTCCATGTCACATTCACCACCGGGCTTGCTTCATCGCCTTCGACCTTCCTCAACCACCACCGAGCAATGTTGTCATTGCTAACACCGCTATTGGACCTGTGGAGCATAAGGGAGAGAACAAATGCAGCAACATCATGGCCTATCATGGTGGAGCGCTCAAGCATGTCGAGCCATGGCATGAGCGCAGTGCGGTCTTCCATGAAGTTGGTGCGCATCCCAGCATAGAAGTAGACCTTCGGGTTGCTGATGCTAGCAAGCCTGGCGATGAGCTTGGCACGGTACTCATTGTCATAGAACCGGTTCTAGGTCCCAAGGTGTATCCCACACCACAGCACCCGCCACAGTGGTATGCTCCATCCCACTACAGCATCCCCGCACACCCTACGTATCTACGAATAGGTTACTCGTAGGCTGCCAGGATCTTCCATGGCATCCACTGCAACCGCAACGACGCTGCTAGCAATCTCAATAGCCATATCCTTTGGGAGCATCTCCTTGGAATGAGGACACATGCGGTGGCTGCAAAAGATGGATCCTCGGGTTAGGGAGCGACGTCATGGTAGAGCGGAGCATTGGGGAGTGGGATCGGAGCGGAGCAAGGTGAGTTTCAAAAAACCCTCTTGGGATTTTATGATCACTCTGTTCTTGAAGGTTCCGTGGTGCGGGGATGTTGAACGTCTTGGGGAAGTCAATCGTCATCCTCCATGTGAATCGTGTAAACCATGTATGAAAATGCGAAAAAATTTAGAATGAAAAAATCTTTTATCTTAGTATCTTACGATTACTAATTAGAGGCCCCAACGGTGTAAACTGTGTGAACCGCGTAAACCGTGTATATAAACCGTGTGAACCCTCTAATTTTAAATGTGAAATTACCCACATCTGCCATTACAAAAGATAATTCAAAACAGTCGATAAGAATAAAATAGGCTAGTGGTTCATCACTTTATCTCCCCTAAGATCGTGGTTAGTGTTAGAGGGGCCGAGTCACGTGGTCAAGTCAATTTTCTCCATCCAACTTCCAACACCGTTCCATCACCATTACTTCTACCGAGAGAAGCATGCTCCACTAAGATCTTGCGAGACGTGGCCTTGCCTTAACTCCTACTCTCGCTTAGTGCAATCGAAGGGAACTCCAACAGGCCACCTTTGCTTCTAGCTATCTCCGATGACGATGATAGGGGGGGCAGATGATGTCCTCACGTTGGTGGAGCAGCTAGACATGGCCACCTCCGCCCTACACGAGGGGAGCCGAGAAGTGGGAAACGACTGTGGTGGAGCTTGCCACCACTGAGGCCTAGGCATGCCTCGCTAGTAAGGCATTCGGCACGATATGATCTTGCTCTTTCACTATGTGCGATGTCGTGTCTTTAGTTGTAGTGTTTTGTTGTCTCCTTTTTAGCTGTCCAAGAGCAGCTGATCGCCATGTAGGGCGAGGCTATAGAGGCGATCTGCCTTCACTAGGTAGTCAAGGACAACGCCCGTGTCTCCTCTTGGGTGGCAACCGGTAGTAATAGGTGCTACCTAGACCTCCACATGACTGCAGGCAATGCTATCCACGTGCTTTCGCCTCCTGCGCCTGTGGGAATGACCTTGGTGGACCACTTCCACACCCTGTCGTCGTGGGTCATGGAGGTGGCCATGTACTACATTCGCCTAGGGGCCGCTTTGTCCGTGGCCACAGCCCAGCTTCAACTGGGTGAGGATCTGACCGTGGTGGAGCCGGGGTTCCTAGGAGAGATGAGCTATCGGCAGCTCTAGAACCTAATTGATGAGTTCTTCACCATGGGCGATGGCGTCCTAGCCGCGATTGATGTAGAGGACATTGTTCGTAACGTTCCTCGCGAGTAGTTCGATTATAACATGCCTTTGCATTCTAAATAAAAATGTTCATAATATTTATAGTTATTACTTTGAGTTCATCTCTATTTGTTGTGACTTGAACATTCCATTTGTGTGCCTTAGAGCGACGTCACGACAGAGCAGAGCATTGGGGAGTGGGATCAGAGCAGAGCAAGGTGAGTTCTAAAAAACCCTCTTGGGATTTTATGATTGCTTCATTCTTGAAGGTTCCGTGGCGCGGGGATGTTAAATGTCTCGAGGAAGTCAATCGTCATCCTCCATGTGAATCGTGTAAACCATGTATGAAAATGCAAAAAAAATTCAGAATGAAAAAATCTTTTATCTTACGATTACTAATTAGAGGCCCCAACGGTGTAAACCGTGTGAACCACGTAAACCATGTATATAAACCGTGTGAACCCTCTAATTTTGCATGTAAATTACCCACCTCTACCATTACAAAAGATAATTCAAAATAGTCGATAAGAATAAAATAGGCTAGTGGTTTGTCACTTCATCTCCCCTAAGATTGTGGTTAGCGCTAGAGGGGCCGAGCCGCATGGTCGAGTCAATTTTCTCCATCCAACTTCCAACACCGTTCCATCACCATTACTTCTACTGGGAGAAGCGTGCTCCACTAAGATCATGCGAGACATGGCCTTGCCTTAACTCCTGCTCTCGCTCAGTGCAATCGAAGGGAACTCCAATGGGCACCTATCTCGCCCATCCTTCTATAAAAGCAGAGGCTAAGGTAGGGAAGCAAGTACACGATTCCTTTTCTCTCAAACTTCTATCTTCTTCGTCCGGCGCTCTGCCTCGACACCCCATCTTTAACATCTCATACAATGGCAGATCAGGCAAGGAAGCGCCCAATGGAAGAGTCACTGGAGGTTGTCTCTGCTCATCCCCACTTTCGTGTGATGATGCGATAGGATGGGGAGGGTAGTTCAGCGGCATCGCCACCAGAGAGCCGATCCCTGCTTTCGGCTATCTCCGATGACGACGACAGGGGGGAAGATGATGTCCTCACATTGGTGGAGCAGCTAGACATGGCCACCTCTACCCTCCACGAGGAGAGCCAGGAAGTGGGAAAACGGCCACGGTGGAGCTTGCCGCCACCGAGGCCTAGGCACACCTCATTGGTAAGGCATTCGACATAATATGATCTTGCTCTTTCACTACGTGCGATGTCGTGTCTTTAGTTGTAGCATTTTGTTGTCTCCTTTTTAGCTGTCCAAGAACAGCTGATCGCCATGCAGGGCGAGGGTAGAGGCGATCTACCTTCACTAGGTAGTTGAGGACAATGCCCGTGTCTCCTCTTGGGTGTCGGCCGAGAGTAATAGGTGCTACCCAAACATCCATGCGGCTGTAGGCAATGTTGTCCGTGTGCTTTCGCCTCCTGCGCCTATGGGAACGACCTTGGTGGACCACCTTCGCACCCTGTCACTATGGGTCATGGAGGTGGCCACGTACTGCATTCGCCTAGGGGCCGCTTCGGCCATGGCCGCTGCCCAGCTTTAGCTAGGTGAGGATCTGACCATGGTGGAGCCAGGGTTCTTGGGAGAGATGAGCGATCGGCAGCGCTAGAACCTGATTGGCGAGTTCTTTGCCGTGGGCAATGGCGTCCTAGCCATGATTGATGTAGAGGACATTGTTCGTAACGTTCCCTGTGAGTAGTTCGATTATAACATGCCTTTGCATTCTAAATAAAAATGTTCATAATATTAGTAGTTATTACTTTGAGTTCATCTCTGTTTGCTGTGACTTGAAAGTTCCATTTGTGTGCCTTAGAGCTTGTAGACTGTATGACATGTCCGTCATTAGTAGGTGCTAACATCTCCCAATCATCACCACCGGTAGCCTTCACCACCACTTTCGTTAATTTCCAAGCCCACACGTGAGTCCTACGCGTCACTCCCACACGTATTTACAATTTTTTTTCAAAAAATTGCATTCCCGCGTCTGATATAGTTGCTTACAAAGGACGCTCTCCACCGTATCTTTCTCCTCATCAGTGCCCCTACTCCCTAGTCTCGAACTACGTGATCTACCCTACTCAGTGGCGTGCAAGCCACCAGTCACCACCGACAAGCTAGTGCTCTGCACCGGTACGCCTCACCGGTAGGTAGACAACACAGATCCACTAGTGACTAGGGTGGTAATCATCGCCGCCATCGCTGCTCGAGCTCAATGCCGCAAGATCCAAAGGCAATGGTAATGCTTTCACACTTCCCTTATGTATTGTTCTTGGATTTTTATTCCCTTCTTCACTCATTTGAGTATGAATGAAGCTTCCATTAGACTATTAACAAGCTCATGAACACATCTTCATAGTCACTCCTTCTCTGATTCAGGCAATAGCACCACTGCTTCCATCACCGTCCCTGCTCCACCGGATCCTCATCAAGATGGAGGAGGAGGCCCCAACAAGAGGAATGAAGTGGCCATCCTCTCAGACCATGTCTTGGTCCTCATCCTCAGCTGCCTCACTGCCCACTCCTTATGCAACTACAAGTGTGTCTATCGCTCCTGGAATAGCCTCATCTCGAGATCCGAGTATTGTAAGGAGCTACCCAGATTCTCGCCGGATTCTTCTACCGTAGCTAGAAATGCAAACGCAGCTTCACCTACGTCAACGGTGAATACCCCTCCTTGTCCTTCTTGCCCTTTCCCATTTAGGATGTCATGATCTTAGATTGCTTTTGGGGCCTCATCCTCTTCTGGTACTCTAGGTTTTGCTATGTTGTCTCCAATCCGGTGACTAAGAAATGGTTACTACTGTCGGGTAGCAACCATTCTTATGGTTTAGCTCACTTGGGGTTCAATCCGATAGTCCCCTAGCACTTCCATGTGTTTGAATATGGGATCAACGATGATGACTCCTTAGGTGTCAACATCTACTCTTCTAAAATTGGAGCATGGATCTTTAAAGAATCTAAATGGGGCAAGGGTATTGTAGTATCGACATATGGGAAAGGTGTATTTGTTAATGGTTTTATGCACATGCTGGAGTTTACCTAGATAGTTGCTGTTGATATGGTGGGAAAGATATGAAGGAAAATTCGTAGGCCAACTGGTGATGCAATCTCCATCCATGAAGCTTAGGGTCAGTTGTGTTTATGTACTGCTGATACTTTGAATAGGTATGAGCTTTGAATTTGGATCCTTGAAGACTATGATACTAGTAAATGGACATTGAAGCATAAGGTGACCATGCTAGAGCTATTTGGAAAGAAGAATATTGAAATTGGTACCGATGTTTGTGATGCGGCATACAGAGTGATTGCAATTCATCCAGAATGTAATTTGATTTTCCTTGTTTGGGAGGACAAATCACTGCTTGCATATGACATGAACCGCAGTAAAGTTCATGTCCTCCCTAACCAGGTGATCGACTATCCTAGAAGTACCTAGAAACTATTATGTATGAGCGGCGGACCTCACTATCTTCATTATGTTTCCTTGTTCATGGAGTCATTAGCAGAGCAGTAAAGGTGCATATGTTGTATTTTGTTGTAATTATGTCATGTCTTTGTTCAGGTAGGTAGTTGTTTTGATTCTATATATAGGCCAATTTGGGCTTCTTAACTAAAGGAATGGTGTGTTGAATATTATTAATTGTGCTGCTTTGTGCAGGTGGAGTCTGAGTGTTTTTGAACAATTTTTCTGCATTGGTTAGGAGGAAGAATAGGGGTTGCATGGTGCATTGCCTACCAATTCGAAGGATGCACTAATTATTTTTATTTTTGCCTAGCAAGCAGGAGTGCCACATAGGAGGAGCACTACTACGTTGTTTCATTATGTAAGCCTATGGAGATCAGTACCTTTAGTTTGTAATCTATGTACCGCTTGTGTTCGGACATCAGTTGAGAAAGATATTATGGTAAGCGTCCATTGTTATTGTAAGAACATGGTATATGGATGCAATGATTATATCTATATGCTTTGTGTTTAGTAAGCTATTAAGGATTGTTTATTGTTTTGTTATCACCATCATTGTTTGTGGTGCAAACATCCAACACCGTCGCTATATGTATTATGCGGCAGGGATCAAAGTGTATCACCATCGAATCATTTAGTAACCCGACACTGAGTAAACGATCATCAAAGGAGGATCGTGGTGCAAGGCAAAGGTGACCATGACTTTGCACTGGCGGATCATACGCTAAAGCGACGGTGGTGTTAACCTCTACATAGGCATCTTGGCCATTGAACCAACAGTGAACCCGCACCGCTGACAGTTGGGTTGAAGTACAAGACGACAGTGCTGGTGACCACTACACAGGCGGTTGATGTGCCCACATGACAAATTTGATAGCCTCGACATAGTTGAATCATTTACCAATGCGGTAGTGTTAGTGTACATCCATAGCCGGGTTGTGCTCCAATGCGACTGAAGTAAGGACCTAATCACGGACGAATCATAAGCCAATCGGTGATGTTAGTGTACACTACAGTCTGTCCTAGGTGGCGATGATGAAGGCTATGACCATCACTATCGATAGCTTACTACCGAGGCCAAAATTGGACTGCGATGTGGGTTACGACGCGACTGTGAAAGGTATGAGTTTAGTAGTGGTAAGTCTGAAGCAAGAATCAAGATTAACTTTTGCAGAAAAGCTTACTAACGATTGATCCTTACTTTCAATGTTTTAGCTCAAGTTAAATTATTATGTCTCCAATTTGCACCTGATCTAAACCAATCACTTCTTTAATCATCTCATCCCATGATCATAAGTAACAATGTTTCATTGATTAACTATACAATGGTGGTGCGAGTATCAAGTCTCCTGTTATAGTAGAGCAAACGATGATTTGAACCGATTAAACCCACATGACATATATAGTTCCTAGACCTACATATATCAACCCCCACTCGGATCCTCCAAACATGAACTAGTTCGCAATACCCGAGGGTAACATACTCCACTGCCCTACAACATCCTAGATGTTTTCGTAGGGTGGGTACTTGCTACTCTCACCATCTCCCACTCCTAGTGCACGGTTGTCTTTTCATATAATGGAATAGCCGAGGTCTCAGGCTTACCAGAGTATGTGGCTGATACTACAAAATCTTAATCCAAGGGCCAACAAAAAATGGTCCTTAATCGACACAGGCGGGGCACTACGTCAAGACTCCATTCTTGATGCAAGCAAAGAGTCCGCCCGGTCTTAAATTAAAATTCATAATCATCATTAAGTCTTAGGACCTTTCCTGAGTATAGGTCCATTGAAACATAAACTCCTTACTCAACTCTTACAACTAAACATGGCTAAGCATCACTATCCTATCATTACTAAAAAGTGATAAGGACAAGTATTGAAATATCAAAGCGGGCATGCAGTAGTTGGTATTCAACCAATTCTTGTTTTACTTAATGCAGCAAGCATAAGACTTAAGTGAATAACATTTGTAAAACATAAGGAAAGGGTTTTATGCTCTGGGGCTTGCTTGCGGTGTTGGGGTTGTCAGGCTCCTAAGAAATACCATAGAAAACGGATCCAACTTCCACTAACTGAATACCCTCCTCTTGCTCAATTATAGGATCACCACACTCGTTCACTAAACATAAGTAAAGATGCATGCTTTAGAATGATGATGTACTTAACATGGATTATGATTATCAACAAAGCAATTAAGCTATTATTATTAATAAGTCAATTGTGAGCACAACAAGAATGTAATTAAGTTGCCAAGGGATAGTAGGGGTTTTGTGTTCCAAGGTCCACAATTAAAGTATAAAACACACCAAAGTCATTTAAGTATTTATAGGAATCATTTTGGTATTTATTAATCAATTACAAAGGTATTTAAACACACCTAAATTAAGTGGACAATTTAATTCTTTCAAAACAGTACCAAACTTTTTATGAAGGTATATCTAAGCATACGAATCATACAAAAAAATTTCATGATTTTAGGATTATTATTTTAGCCTATGAAAATCATGGAAGGTCTATTTTATCAATAAAAGATGTAATTTTTGCACATAGCAAAACTACTAATTTAGCCTAACTAATATTTTTCCCTGATAGAGCATATCATAACAAAGCCACAAAATTAATTTCATAATTTTATCATTATTAATTATTTAGTTATCAATTAAACAAGATTCAACCCTAATTAGCATTTTCTAAAAATCGAAAAAGGAATAAATCGTTTTCTCACCCGCACTCTCTCTACTCTCTCTGACTGACATCTGGGCCCAGGGGCGCGCCCGCGCTGACCGCTGCACTGGCAGCCGTTGACCGGCGGGTGCTCGCCGACGGCGACCTCGCCGGCGACGAGACCTACCCCAATGTGCTCCACTCTCTCTCGCCCACACGCTGGTGGTACTGGTTGAACACCTAGGGCACGGCAGCAAGCACGCCAGCTGCCATGGTGGCCCTACGGCGGTCCGGCACGGCAGACAAGACCGACGGCGAGGTTTCTGGCGACGCGAAGGTCATTGGCGTACTCGCCTCACTCACATGAGCATGTCCAAGCGGTCTGTTGGGCGTGCTAGGGTTAGCAGCGTGGCTACCCACGACCACAGCGGTTCGGCAGAGCAGAGCACGATGGCATGGCAGCACTTCGGCCAAACCCGGCGTAATCGGCCTAGCTAAGAACCTATACACATACAGGGTGCTCACCGCGACTTGCTCGGCTTAAAGGTTACGGCGGAGACGAAGCAGGTGGCGCTGCAGTCGGTGACGGTGGCTCCGGCGGGGCAGACTGACAAAGACGGCGGCGTTCTGATGTCTCCTATCGATGAACAGCGAAAAGTATGAGCCGATGAGCATCAAGGCATCGAGGCGAATCCAAAACACAAGATGGATAGGGAAATGATGCGCCACAGAGGGCTACCCACGGCGAGGGGCTCACGGCGGTGCTGCGGACGTCGCCGGGGAAGATGATAGCATTCGGCTGACTCCGGTGGAGGAAAACGGCGCAAGCTGGCCCAAGCGATGCGTAAGGATGAGGCAACCGTGGCTGCGAGATGAATTGTGTGGAGGTTGAACGGTGGTGGAGAAAAAGACCAGCGAACTGAAGCTCGGCGCGCGCGCTAGAAAGAGAGAAAGAAGAGGTGGCGGCTGGCTTGGCGAGATAAGGGCGACGGCGTGGCCTCTGGGCGTCTAGCTCCTGCTTGTGACGCGTCCGTGGAAGCAGTTGCATCTGACAGGGCATCTTCTTACTCCTTTTTCTCTCGATTCCAAACATGAACTCAATTATCTCCAAAAACAAAAGTTGTTGACCTTGATGTCATCTTCAACTTTGCTTCAAGCATCAACCTCTAATTCTAAATGGTTAGAGAGATCAAGGGCCAAGAATAGGGGTACCATGAAACTAAACTCTGAACTTTCAGTTAGGGTTAGTGAAAACAGTTAGATTAGCTATGTTTGTGAATTAATTAGTGATTAACTAACAAGAAAACATTACAATCAATAGCATGATTTCAAAGTACAAACTTTATACTTTGAAATAGTATTATTGTTTGTAACAAGTTTATTTGTGAAATTCATTTTAATAATTCCCCTAAAAGTGAATCCATTATTGATTTCCAAGACAACCAAATATGACTAAGTGCTGAATTTCAATCCTGATTTCAAATTTGGAGCTCAAATTTTAATAAGTTGGACTTGACTTAATACCCTACACTTGACACTAGTGTAAAGCACACACTTTACACCTCAAAGTTTATTAGGGAATAATTCCAAGTATTTTGGTGAAATTAAAAATTAGAAGGTCACAAAGTACCTTAAAAGGATTTTTGGTTTAAACACAACACATCACACACATGCATTGCATTGCTAACAAATTAGCATTGTTTTTAGTGAATTCAAGACAAGGTTAGCTATCATGGATGATTTATCATTCTTGATGATGACATGATCAAGTTTTAGTTATGCTTAACACCAGGGTGTTACACTTTGGAAGAGTAGTTGTAGAGGAAAGCACAAATTTGTCTTCTTGTTATTGCTTTTGGACTGCCTTAACACCAGAAATATTCTCCAAAGGAAGCATATGCATCTACCTTTTTACTCTTGTGTCTTATGCAGCCAAAACATGGATGAAACATTGGACCACTTATTTTCTAGGTGTTCTTTCATTGCTTGGTATTGGCAGCTAACGACACTCAAACCTAGGGGTATACTAATAAGTCCCTGAGTGGAGTTCCCAATCGATAGATCTACCAACCGACCTCTCAAGGTTGCTCGGGGGCTCCGGGTCTATACCCATCAGGTATGCTCACACACACGGTCTAGTCGAGAGATATAGGCAGGGCCCAAGCATGCCCACGGCCACTGCTCAGGGCTCAGGGGTTTGCCAGATCCTCAGGCTCCCGAGCAACAGCAGCCCAAGCCTGACTCTGGCCCAGCACCAACCTGAGCCAACGCTCGGGCAAGGAATCAATGTCTTGAGCAACGGCCAATCTGCCAGGCATCTGAGGCCCCAACAGATATAGAGATTCCACGATGCCAGTCCATTCAACAGGCACGACGTGCTATCCTCCACTTCCTCGACAGGGTCTCACAGCTGGAATGACACAACAAGGCAAACAATTTCACCAACTCCAGGGGCACAGGGCTCCAGGGCCCACTTGTCAGCCCCCTAGGTTGGTGATCCTTCATAGCCAAGGAGCCATCGAGAAGGTTCACTCGGTGGAGGCTGGACATAGTAGACAACCCCTAACGGTCAAGTGTCAGGGGCTTCAGCAATGTTAGGCAACACTTGCAACTCCATGACAAGGTCGAGGTCTATCCACGCTGCTGCAACACCCTCCAGCACCTAGCGCATGAAGACCATAAACTGAAACCCCCAAACCGACTTGTACCTGACCTTCCTCGATATATAAGGGGAGGGCCGGCTCCTAGAGAGAGGGAGGCGAACCAAGAGATCCCATTCGAGATATTAGACATTCAGAGGCTGATTAGACAGGAGAACCATCGACCAAGAGAGCAACTGAGAGGAACAACAGAGTGTTCCTCCCCGAACATAGCAAGAGAGAGGGCCGATTCCCTTACTCACTAGGAATAAACCTCACCGCCGATGAGCCATAGGATAGAACTGAGCGATCCCCTACCAAACTCTCATTGTAACCCCTCGATTTGGGTGCTCCTAAACACGAAGAATACCTCACAGCTGTGTCTCTCTTGTGATTTTTAGTACCCGAGCCATCGAAGACCCACACTTTCGACATCCGATGAACAACCACGATGCTTGCCACAGTTATGAACCTGCGACAGTGATTGCTTGTCATAACCTGGTATACGAATGTTCCAATTCTTGATAAGCTTGCTCTTAGCTGACAGTCCTTTGGGCAACCTATTTTTATGGAAATTGTGATTGTGGCGGCATCGTGCATCTGGTCCATGCGCAATGGAATTATTTTTATGGCAAATCTCTTTCTTTGTAGCATTGGAAACCCCTCCTACGTGAGGAGCTTAGTCTTACTATTCTTAGGTGCAATTCCTCAAAGAAATCTCTTCTTAAGAACTGTCTTTCTTTAGCTTAGTCTTTTGTCGCCTCATTTTTCTCTTTTGTACAAACTTATATCTATAAAATTGAAGTTAGTAGAGTGTTTTCCCCTCCTATTTTGTAAAAAAAAGTAGTTTATAATATCGGTGAGTTGTAATTTCCTTGTGTTAGGCTTACTAGCCAACATGCCCATGCGTTGCAATGAAATGTACACCTTGTGTGGTCACCTGAACAACTTGTGCCTCGAAGATTTATGTAACTGTCACGTCATATGTTTCAATATATATTTGAATCATACTCCGTATCATCGCTAGATGATAAACGCATGTGGTTCTGACTCATGTGAGCATAGTACTGGGTCCTAGACGAGACAAGGTGAGACATGATAGCATTCTATAGGAAGTACAAAAGAGGAACAGAAGAATCGCTTCGCTCTTTAATATTAGACAATAGATATATAGATATAGATATAGATATAGATATAGATATAGATATAGATATAGATATAGATGGTACCAAAGAGCCAAGACAACTAGGTTGTTATCAGGTGACTGCATTACTAAGTATTTTCACCCGGTGACCAATGGCAAACACCGTAAGACTCGAATTTTCTGATTAGAGCAAGATGAAGGAGTAATCAAGGGTGATGGAAATCTAAAGAAATTCATCACTAATTATTATAAAGGTCTTTTTGGGGAACCGGCCAGCAATATTTTTTCTTTGGTGGAGTCTGTTAAGCATGACATTCCACAAGTTTCACAACTTGAAAATGAATTCTTAACAACTGATTTTCTAGAAAATGAAGTTAAAGAGGCTATTTTCCAAATGGAGCATAATGAAGCTCCTAGGCTTGATGGGTTCTTTGTCGAATTCTATCAAGTTTTTTGGGAATTAATTAAAGAGGATCTCTTGCCCCTCCACTGAATTTCACATGGGTAACTTACCCGTTTATAGTCTTAACTTCGGTACAATAATGTTACAACTGAAGCAAAAAGAGGCGACGCAAATCCAATAGTTTTGACTCATCTGTTTGCAAAATATTAGTTTCAAAATCTTCACAAAGGTGTTGACTAACCGAATAGCCTTAGTTGCTCAAAAGGTGATTCAACCCTCTCAATCGACCTTCATGAAGGGTAGGAATATTTTGGATGGGGTGGTCATTCTACATGATACCATTCATGAAATGCAGAAGAAAATGTTAGATGGGATGATCTTAAAGCTAGACTTTGAGAAAGCCTATGACAAGATAAATGGTCATTTTTACGACAAACTTTAAGAACGAAGGGATTTTCACCAATATGGTGCAACTGGATAGATCAAATTGTGAGAGGCGGTAGTGTAAACATTAAAGTGGATGACGATGTGGGACATTTCTTCCAGACCAAGAAAGGAGTAAGACAGGGAGATCCCCTATCTTTTATCTTATTTAATTTGTTTGCAGATATGTTAGCAACCCTGATTTTTCGGCTAAGTCCAATGGAAAAATCAGGGGAGTTGTCCCACATCCGGTTGACGATGGCCTGTCAATCCTGCAATATGTAGATGACACCATCTTGTTTATGGATCAAGATTTCCTACAGACCAGGGAGCTAAAGCTTGTACTTAGCACCTTTTGAGTAGTTTTCAGGTTTGAAAATTAATTTTCATAAAAGTGAACTTTTTGTTACGGCGCTGCCAATGACTGTAAATAGGAGTATGCACGCATATTTGGGTATCGGTTAAGAAATTCCCCTTTCAAATATCTAGGAATTCCTATGAACCATATAAAATTAACCAATAAGGATTGGGCTTACACTAAAGAGAAGTTCTAGAAAAACCTCTGTAGCTGAAAAGGAAAGTTTCTTCCAGTTGGGGCTGACTTGTCCTCATTAACTCAGCGTTAACTAATTTAGCTATGTTATGTTATCTTTTTTTGAAGGCCCTAGAGGAGTCCTTTAGAAATTAGATTACTATCGATCATGTTTTTCTGGCAATGTGAGGAGCACAAAAGAAACCTAAGCTTGCCAAGAGGACTGTTCTCTGTGCACCGAAAGATTTTTGGGGTCTAGGAATACTTAACCTAGAATTTCAGAATAGATGACTCTTGAGCAAGTGGTTGTTTAGGTTGATTAATAAGGATGGAGTCGGCAAAACCTTCTAAGAAGGAAATACCTGTCTAAACCCATAACTCAAGTACAACACAGGCCAGGGGATTCACATTTTTGGGCTGGCCTTATGAAGGCAAATGATGATTTTCTAAATTGTGGTACTTTTAAAGTGCTAAATGTGGAGCAAGTGCTGTTTTGGAAAGGCGTGTGGTTAGGCAATAAACCTCTTAGTGAGGTTTATCCAGCCTTATTCAGTATTGTGAGGTGCAAAGACGATGCGGTGGCAAATGTCCTTGGGGGTTGTACCACTAATTGTTTCCTTTAGGCGAGGTGGTTAATGCAAACTAGATGGCTTGGTTTGACTTAGTGTCAAAAGTAGTACAAGGCTAGCTCACAAATGGAAAAGACGTTTTTCAATGGAGTGTTACTAAGAATGGCATTTCACAGTCCAGTCTATGTATACAAAATCAATCTGGCAGGGTGTTATACCTAATAGAAGTCCCCACTGGAAATTAGGATACCGCTAAAAATTAAGATTTTTCTGTGGTTTCTAAAAAAGGGGTAACTCTCACGAAAGATAATTTAGCAAATAGGAACCGGCAAGGAAGTGTCAAATATTGTCTCTGTAGTTCAGTTGAAACTATCCAACATTTGTTCTTTCACTGTTACTTTGCGAACTTTGTTTGGAATACTGTTCACATCACTTTTGGAATTCAACCACCTACTAGCTTTGCTAATTTATTTTGTTCCTGACTACATGGTTTAAGCCTAAAGCTTAGAAACCAAGTTTTGCTAGGGGTTGCTGCGCTATGTTGGGCGATATGGTTGAATATGAATGATATGGTTTTTAACAAATCCAAATCTAATACTTCGATGCAGGTTTTTTAGGACGATGTTTTGGATCCGACAGTGATCTATGCTGCAGAAGAAGAGGAGCGCCCTTTGTTCAAGGAGGGCCGCAGAAGAGATGGGAGACTTTTGATTATGACTATCTTTGTGAAGTATGGCTAGAGACTCAGGAGTTGTATTGAGGATTAGTGTTTCCTTTTTGTGTGTTGCACTCACTAGTTGAGTCGAACGTTGTTGCTTTGTTTTCGCATTGGTGTGTTTGCCTTATGGCATTGGTTTGTACCGTGACAATCAACTGTGTACGATCCCAAGATGGTAGAGGCTAGAACTTTATTCCCTCATCTAAAAAAAGATATAGATATAGATCTCGATATAGATACAGATATAGATATAGATACATAGTTCTATTGGCTGGTGTATGTTAGATGTGATCTCCACCAGATCTCTTATTTTATCTCCTATAAGTTGTTTTATGAGAGTACCTTAAAACAATTTAGGATATATAAGAGAGCATTACTGCAATAAATTATCTAAAACTTGTCTCCTATATTTTTTTAGTGATAGGAGAGGGGACTGTCTCCTTTATTTTAGATAAGTGATGTTTCTTTTAGGAGATCTCTAGGTATAAGAGATAAGATAAGAGATCTACTGCAGCACCTCCTTCTCTTAAAATACTATTTTTTTAGGTAGAGGAGATTGATAGGATATCTAGTGGAGATGCTCTAAAGATATATAGGACTAACCTATGTTGGGTTCTGACACTTGTAGGGTACGTGTTGTTTAATTCGCTTACTAAACAACAGAGTTAATCTCCTTAAGAAAATCCAATTCATTTATCCGGCAGCCATTGGGCCTCTCATGAAGTCATCACGATGGAACAATTTGTTATATAGAGCCCATGCAAACTGGCGTCTATAGTAGGAGTCAAAGATGTGCACCGCCTTATATCTCTACGTGTATCCAATCATAGCTAATACCACGCCTATTTAAACAACAATAATGATAGTTTTCTTCGGAAATGCATAGAGAGGGGGAAAGGCAGAAGGAAAAAACTGGAGAAGTTCTCAAAGAGGTCGGCTTCATCTTCCAACACTCTCTCCTGTTCCCCTAGCTCTCCCACCCCGTGCTGATGTAGGTGGAAATATATGGATTTGTGAGGTTGTAAGATCGGCACGGATGTAGCAGGGGAGTTTATTTGTACTGAAGGTTCTTTTGTGCGTGTTATTTTCAAGGTTGCATTCCGGTGCATCATGCATAAAGATGCAACGGGTACCTGTTGAAATGGCACGGCATTAATTTCTGAAATATGATGGGGTTTTACCCTGTTAGGGAAAGGGCCCGGCATTAATTTTCTACCCATGGGTTTGTCATATGGTGTTGGATTTGGGGATGGGTCGCCAAGGTTTTTGCTGTATTTTTGGGCCTTGATGCACAATGTAAATAATTGGCACTTAATGCTAAACTTTTATTTGGGCCTGAACATTAGAGAAAGTACAAGGTGTCGTCGATACACTAATCGTATGTGAATAATTATATTTTGGGAAGATATCAATTCTAACAAGATATGGAAGAAACTGAACATTTCAATATTACGTTTGAATTCCACTATTTTTCTTGAATTCTTGTTCGTCTTATGATTTTGGTGAACTTGAATTAAGCTCTTCAACTCTATCAAAGTGTTTAGAATATACTTGAATTCCATAGTGCTTTGGTCTACTATTATAAGAATTAGACATTCAGAAGTCTTATCAATGTATTTGTTGCATTAAAGGCTGATTTGACTGTGTATATTTGTTTGTCTACCTACTCTCTTTGTCCTGTAATATAGTACATTCTAGAAATTTGAAGATAGATTAAGAGAGAACACAAAAGATGCATGTACCCTCACTTTATTTCCTAATCAGACGCAATCATCAACATGATTAATTGTGATTGGTTAATAAATACAAGTATTTTTAACACAAAATTGTTTTTTGGTTCTCTAGAATTCCTTATATTTGGGTACAATTTTTGAATGCCGGTATGTTCTATATTATAGGATGGAGGGAGTACCTATCTAATTGGGCTTGCTTTGTATTTACCTGTGCAGCTGGCTCACTAAATGGGGTCTCACAACGGTCAGGTTCAAGAGTTGCCTCCACCTCCACCTCCTGTAAATACGGGTGAGGAAACAAAGAGGCACTACCAGGGGTGCCCTGGGTGCCAACTAGATGAGGCGAACAAGGCCAGCAGCAGCATCCCCTACCGCAACTTCTGCTTCATCTGGATCATCTGCCTCAGTGCCAGTGCGTCTTTGTCTTCGTTTTTTTGTTTCTGCTATTTCTTATGTTGTGAATACATCTTTTAATTTGTTAGCTGCTACTTGTAAGGATTGAATGGACCAAGAGGGAGGGTGAATTGAGATCTAAAGTATTTAAAGCTTAACAATCATAACTATGCAATTCTATTCATCCCTTGCATGGCAAGACCAAGAACTAGACAAAACATACTAAGAAGTGTTCTAAGGTCCATTAAACAAATTCATGTCCTTGGATTGATTACATTAGATAAATGTCTTTAAGTGCAGAAATTTGAACATATCTAGTGTATCACTCTAAGGAAAAACCAAGTCTATTTGTCAATCAACATCTCAAAGGCACACAAAAACTGCAATGAAGTAAAAAGCAAGAATTAAACAGATGGACAAGAGACAACCTGTTTTTTTTTTGTGGTATCAAGTTGTTGCTGCGACCCCGTAATCCAGATTGGAGCACTCACTATGGGTTAAGCTCCCTTGAGTTATAAAGGTTTAAGATCCAGTAAAAGTTCCCTTTCTGCACTCCAGATTAGTGGGTCTCAAACCAAGCACAGAGCAAATTAAAGAGCCTCTTTCAGCAAAAACACCACCAATGGAAGGGTCACCTAGTGTAAGGATAGAATGGCCCAAGAGTGGGGTGTGAAGTAGGATAAAGAAAGTTAATCATGAAGCAAGGTTCACTAGATGGAGTCTCACAGTGGCAAGGTTGATAAGTTACCTTGTCCACCTCATCTAAATGTAGGCAATGAACCTAACGGCTGGTCATCCTTTGTTTAGTGTTTCGAACGTTTAGACGGTGTTTAGACAAAGTTAAACGGCCTAGATTTTGTATAGTGTCACAAAAATATACATATTTATATATGTACAAGTCAAATATGCTAGAAACTTATACATATTTATGTATGGAAAAAATAAGTATTCTACCAAATATTTTTTTGGAAGAAAACTAAATACCTTTTAGGAATGGCAACAGGGTGGGTCTGGACCCGAAACCTGCCGGTTTTAGACCCAGCGGGGGTAGGGGCGGTCTACTTCTCACCCCGCGGGTTTTTGGGTTCGGGGACCCAAAAAGGGGCGGGTCGGCGTCGGGTTTTCACTCTCCCCCGCAGGTGCCCATCGGGGACCCGAAGTATGAGGAGCCTGCTACCAAAGCCCACTATAGCTGGCCCAACTAACCTGTAACCCTAGCTATATATGTACCAAAAGTCCAATATCGATCGGCTTCGACTCCCCTCTCCTCTTCCCACTCCCCGCCGCACCCGCACCCATAGTTCCCGCACAGGCGCGCACGGCACCGCACAACACTGTGCCACCACTGGTCCGCTGCGCCCTATGCCGGTTTGCCGCACCCCCACGCCCTCTGCCGGTCTGCCCCCTGACAAGGACAAGCGACGCGCCGACACTAGATGCCACCACATGCTGTGGCCCTTTGCCTACGGTCCTGACTCATGTGTATTCACCCTCACTGCGATGCGCCGACACTAGACGCCACTGAAAGGATCAAGATGCCCAAGAGGAGGGGGGTGAATTGGGCTAATTCTAAATTCTCTTGCAATAATCAAATCCTACGGATAGCCCAATTAACCCCTTGTGCCTAGAAAAGTGTTTCTATCAAATTAACACACAAAAGACTTGCAACCTATGTTCCAAACTTACTCTAGCATAGCAATTCTATGAATGTAAAGACAAATATTGAATTGCTCAAAGTAAATACTTAAAGTAAATGCTCAAAGTAAATGGAGAGAGGAACGCGGCGATGTTTTGCCGAGGTATCGGAGAGTCGCCACTCTCCACTAGTCCTCGTTGGAGCACCCGCGCAAGGGTGTAGCTCCCCCTTGATCCGCGCAAGGATCAAGTGCTCTCTACGAGTTGATTCTTCGACACTCCATTGCGGCGAATCACCCAAAGCCGCTCACAACTTGAGTTGGGTCACCCACAAGCTCCGCCGGTGAAAGGTCCTAATGGCTAGAGGGGGGTGAATAGCCTAATAAAAATTTCTACAACAACACTTAACCAAATGGTTAGACAATTATGAGGCGAAGCGAGTGTTGCACTAGCCTACTTAAAATGCAAGCCACCTACCACAATTCTAGTTTAGATAGTGTCTATTCACACAATAGCAAAGACACTATCCTATGTTAGTGTGCTCTCAAAGACTAACTAAAGAGCCACACCAACCAAGCAAGCAAGCTCTCACAACTAGCTACACTAAAGAGCTTGTCAACTAGTTTGCGGTAAAGTAAAGAGAGTGGTTAGGATAGTTATACCGCCGTGTAGATGAAGAACCAATCAATCACAAGATGAATAACAATGAAGACCAATCACCTCGGAATCAATGATGAAGACAATGATTTTTTACCGAGGTTCACTTGCTTGCCGGCAAGCTAGTCCTCGTTGTGGCGATACACTCACTTGGAGGTTCACGCGCTAATTGGCTTCACACGCCAAACCCTCAATAGGGTGCCGCACAACCAACACAAGATGAGGATCACACAAGCCACGAGCAATCCACTAGAGTACCTTTTGGCGCTCCGCCGGGGAAAGGTCAAGAACCCCTCACAATCACCACGATCAGAGCCGGAGACAATCACCTCCTCCGCTCGACGATCCTCGCTGCTCCAAGCCGTCTAGGTGGCGGCAACCACCAAGAGTAACAAGCGAAATCCGTAGCGAAACACGATCACTAAGTGCCTCTAGATGCAATCACTCAAGCAATGCACTTGGATCACTCCCAATCTCACTATGATGATGAATCAATGATGTAGATGAGTGGGAGGGCTTTGGCTTAGCTCACAAGGTTGCTATGTCAATGAAAATGGCCAAAGATGTGAGCCACAGCCGGCCATGGGGCTATAAATAGAGCCCCAATCAAATAGAGCCGTTATACCCCTTCACTGGGCAAAACGCACTCTGACCGGACGCTCCGGTCATACTAACCGGACGCTGGCCCTCAGCGTCCGGTCGCCCGATGGACGCCACGTGTCATCGCCTTCAAACGCTGTTCGTCAGATTCCAACGGCTACGAAGCTGACCGGACGCTCCGGTCAAAACTGACCGGACGCTGAAGCCCCAGCGTCCGGTCGTTTCCAGTAAGCTCCCCGAGGCATGTTTTTCCGACCGGACGCGTCCGGTCCACCTTGACCGGACGCAGCCAGCGTCCGGTGCTCAACCCTAGCCTACTGTGCCGTCTGACAGCTCGACCGGACGCAGCCTTTCAGCGTCCGGTCGCTGAGTGACCCAGCGTCCGGTCAGTAGACCGACGCCAGCATCATTTCAACCAACTCCATTTCAACTCTAACTTCTTCACCCTTGCTCCAATGTGCCAACCACCAAGAATTTTGCATCCGGCGCAATAGAAAATAGACATTTCATTTTTCCAAAAGCGCCGAATCCCGCCGAGCTATGTGTTAGCATATTTTCACAAATATTTTCAAGGGTGTTAGCACTCCACTAGATCCTAAATGCATATGCAATGAGTTAGAGCATCTAGTGGCACTTTGATAACCGCATTCCGATACGAGTTTCACCCCTCTTAATAGTACGGCTATCAAACCTAAATGTGATCACACTCTCTAAGTGTCTTGATCACTTAAAACAAAATAGCTCCTATGGTTTATACCTTTGCCTTGAGTTTTTTATTTTTCTCTTTCTTCATTTCAAGTTTAAGCCCTTGATCATCGCCATGCCATCACCATTGTCATGCTATGATCTTCATTAGCTTCTCTACTTGAAGTGTGCTACCTATGTCATGATCACTTGATAAACTAGGTTAGCACTTAGGGTTTCATCAATTTACCAAAACCAAACTAGAGCTTTCAGCCGGGTGATCACCAAGCTCCCAATCACCACCAAGCCGTCTAGGTGATGGCGATCATCAAGAGTAACAAGCACGAACTCTTACTTGACCACGCAAAGCCTAATGAGAAGATGGATGCACACTTGTCTACTCTTGATTCACTAATGAGGTTTCACTCTTGGATTCTCAAATCACAAACACCTCACTAGGACCTTGCTCTTCTTGGCACTCACAAACGTGTTTCTTAGCTGTTAGAATGAGCAAAAGTCACTCCACACACGAGTGGAGCTTCTATTTATAAGGCAGCCTAAAAAACGAACCGTTATGAGCTTTTGCGGGATGATCGGACGCTCCGATCGTTTTGACCGGACGCTCCGGTCAGTTCAACCCGCGCAACAGTTTTCAAGTGATGACCGGACGCTGTCAGGGTCCAGTCAGTATTGACCGGACGCATCCGGTCGCTCTTGGATGCTTACTGTACTCGACCGGACGCTGGATACTCAGGGTCCGGTCAGCACTGACCGGACGCGTCCGGTCACACTTTCTCAAGTATGGACCCTTACTGGAGTCGACCAGACGCTGGCCCTCAGCGTCCTGTCACATTGACCTTCCAACGTCCGGTGACACCAGACTTGTTCTCCTCGGTCAAATGAATTGACCGGACCCTGCGGTCAGCGTCCGGTCAGTATTTGACCCTCCATTCACTTCCAACTCTCGATCATTTGTGAATGAAGTTTGCTCCAAAGGATCTTAGGCATTCATAGGAGCTACCTAGAGCTAGTTTTAATAAGTGTGCACCACACCTAACTCACTAGACTCAACTAGGTCAGGCTACCCGTCCATACCCCCCTTAATAGTACGGCCAAAGGAAAAACAAAGTCCTAAACTACTCTAAGTGTCTTTCCAACTCCAATCGACACTTAGAACTAGTCATCCTTAACCTTGTCGTCCATCCTTTGAAAACCGAAACGATTTCCATCGTAGGGGCATGACAACCTCGATTGCTCAATCGATCTTCATTACCATGACCTAACTTTATTTGCCTCTGCAAAACACACGTTAGTCATAGTAATCTTGTATTGTCATTAATCACCGAAATCCAACTAGGGGCCTAGATGCTTTCAGCCACCACACGCTGCGGCCCTTTGCCTACAGTCCTGACTCCTACGGATTCACCTTTGATGTGCCTATATTGATGAAACCTGAGTCTCGAGTCCTCCGTCGGGTTTGGAGTCCCCGTCAGGTTAGAGGGCGGGGGCGGATACTCACCCTAATTGGGTTTCAGGGGCGGGGCGGGTTTTGCTTGTCGGGTTTCGGGGGTGGGTCCGCGGATGCTCCACCTACCCCGTTGCCATCCTTAATACCTTTCCACCTCATACTTACGATGTTAATTAGTTAGGTGCCAAATGTGGTAGTTATAAGGGCAGTCCCAATGGTGTATTGATGATGGTTTCTATCCTCATTAAATGACTTACCACGTAGGCAAAACGCTGATATGGCAACGTAATTAATGAAGAAAGAGAGCAAAAATCATAGAAATGGTTTCCTTGTGAAGAAATCAAGTCTTCTCTTGACCCAATGTACCAAGAAACCATGAAATCGCTATTGGGGAGAAACCACCAGTTTCTAGCGGGCTCGTGCCGCACTCCCATTGAAGGAAGAAGATAGAGTTGGGAGAGAGAAAGAGAAAATAATTATTACTCATAGAAACCATGGGTTGAAAAACAATACTTTTTTTGCGGTATCCTATGTTATAGAAACTACTAGTTTCTTTTATTGGGACTGCCGGTGAATTAAATGGCCGTTTAGCTATTTAATCACGTCAATATTGTAAACAATGGGCTATAGCACTGCTACAACGTTTTTGACATAGCGCCGCTAAGATATTGCATATATTACTGCTTTTGCCGCTATGGGCGCTATTTCAAGCATTAGTGGCGCTACACACTTTTGTCGTCACATAATTTAGCAACGCTAAATGTGCAGCCAGCCGACCTACCAAGAAATGAAACCCGTCAAAATGTTCATTGGTCCAAATCTAGTCTATCTATATATGGTGTATAATTAAGCATGTTCATAAAACTTAGCATCTCCAGTTCTCCCCTCTTTATTCTCCAAGGTCTCGCTCCGAGTTATGAACCTTTTGCGGCGCCACGGTAATGATGTGCATCTAGGCAATGATGGTAGTAAACTATGAACGACGATTATAAGGGGCAGAGAGTGAATTGCAAGAGTCGGTTGCTGGTTGCGGCTCCGTGTGTGTTGACCGTGGACACGAAGGTTGCACCTGTCACCATCCCCCCATCGCCTATGTATGTACAACAACTGCACTGCCAACTGTAGTACAAGTAGTCCAGTACTGGTACAAAGGGAGAATGAAACAGCTGGCAACGAAGACAGATGCAAGTCAACGAAGACCGAGCTACAAAATGCATGCTTTTTTATGAGAAAACGCTAACCGGCTTAGCGCCGCTATAGGGGCCACTATAGCTTGCTAGCATATTTCGCCCTCTATTTGCAACGCTCAATCATATTTAAATTGATCCTGTTTAGATCATTTAGACGATTTTTAACGGTTTAAATGGTCCAACCGTTTAATTTACCGTTTAGGATCTAAACGACAGTTGACAGACAATCTTCGTTTACCGTTTAACATGTAAACAGACTAAACGGGTGTTTACGCAAACAGTGCGGGTGCCTTCTGGATGGGGCCCTACCTCAACCTCATCAATAGCTGGATCGTGTGCCTCACCTCCAGCAAATCTCCGGTACCCGTTTTCATTTTGTCTTAATTCTTGGCTTGTAATATGTAGTACGTACAGGACATTCTAGGAATTGTGGAGCGGACTTCTTTCTTTAGCTTTTACTCCCTTCATCAAGTCAGACACTCGAGGATTTGACCTAAATTCTAGTCAAATTAAAGAATTTTGACAATCAATAGCTTTAAAAAATATTTCATTTCAAAATATAAATTCTGTCTTGAAACTGTTTTTCACTCTTTACTTATTAGGTATTATAACTATATATGCTATTGAGAAAAATAGTGGTAAAAAAGATTAACACTCGAAAACCATAAAAATAGTGGTAGCACGAGCGGTGCCCTGGGTGGGAGAAGAGGGCACATATGCTTACCACTGTATACAGGATATATAGGGTGCCTTTGTTCAGTATTATATTTTCTTGAGAATTACATAGTACAACATAGACGTCTACAACACGTACGCATACTCAACCCTATGAATACACGTACGCAAACCTTATCCATATGAGCTCCTCCGAAGGACTGAGCCAATAGATTTCGAGATTCACAAAGTCAGCATAGACGCCTCGCTGTCCACGGGGACGCCGCTTACCACTGAAAGCATAGCGCCGATAAATTATGAAATAATAAATCCTAGAAAATACGAGCACCCTTGTCAAATCGAGGACTTAAACCCGAGTGAACAGGTTCCACCACAAGGAACCCAACCAACTGATTCTTTACCCATGTGTTATCTCTTCTAAGTATAGCTAGATCAATGGTTGCATATGACATCAGCGTAAAGGTGTTGCGTAAAACATGTCATCTCACAAGCACATTACGCGCTACTCTCAAAGGTGCTCCTTGTAGCACCTCTACCAACCTTGGCTTCGCCTGTTTTGCAACCCCAGTCTAACCGATTTTAACCTAGCGTAGCCAATTTTGACAGACTATATAGTATGTCCGGACGCTCACCCAGGAGGGACCCTGATGAGGCAAGCGCACTCATGTATGTCCTAGGCTCGGCGGCATGCCGGCTAGGATGTCTTCAATCATCATCGGGACGCAAAGGAAGAAAACAATTAGGTGTGTGGAAGAGAGTTCAGCCAAAAGGGTAGTAGGCAAAAGGCAAAAAAAAAAGTAACATATTTTTTTTATCGGCTGGGTACCCATAGTCAGTTGTGACAATTTATACCAGAAGTGCCGCGGGATTTTCTTAAAAATAAATCTTTTTATATATATTATTACTATATAGTTTTCTGTATAGTGTGTATACACATGAATTTGACTTGCATATTATTTTATTATATCGGATTTGATATAAAATTGGTAAGCTAATAGAAGAAAAAACAATAGAATATTTGATCACATTATAGAAGGTAGGTGATGAAACAAATAGCATACGTAGATGACTTTACGTTAATATATTAAAGGTTAAAAGTATTGCACATAATGTGGACATTTTTTGTAATTAATAAGGGATGACATGGATAGTTTGCATGAAAGGATTGAAAGTTAGTGGGACACTTAGTGAGAAATGATGTGGACATCTTGTATGAAGAGAGAAAACATCTAGTGGGATTTAGCTTTATAAGAGTATAAGATAAGATTTATTGGGTAGGGAGATCACCCCCGGCAAAAGTCCAATCCTTTACAAAACCTGTTAAATTACATCTTAATCTCAGTTTTGCCCAAATTCTAGATAACTGGGTTTGAAAGTTGGCTTAGCCGGTTTTCAAAGGTACGTAGTAATATGTGGGCTTGTGCTCATTCATGATATAGGACTGCAGTTGTGGCTGTTTCATAAAGGTTGTGTTTTAGTACTCAGTTTTAGCAATATTCATTTTGGGTATAATTTGTTTTCATCTATTTCATCGGTGAAAACTTGTAACTTGTAAATACACCTATGATTGACTAGACAAAATATTAATTTTATCACTGTGACTAATATTTATTTTGAACACTATGTGCATATCTGCCTTGCCTTGCATGTTTTTGGTTTAATGACTTATACCGTCCAAATTTAAAGTATATGTCTATTTTCTCATCAGTTTTCTGTTCTGGTCAGGTTTTTGGTTCAGTGACTAATACCTCGTGTTTTCTTTTTCTAGCTCTACCGATCCAATCATTGTTCCCTTATCTATACTTCATGGTATGCTTCTTTTAGACCCCAACCTTTACCTTATTTAATGTGTAAAATACTTGCTCTATTTCATAATTGTTTTTAGAAAAGAGTACAATGGAATGAAATATTCAACTTTGTTGGAATTAATCAAACAGATCAGGGACTTGAAAGTTGCAAAAGAAGAGCAAGACATTGGATTTTATGCTGGTTTTGTCGGTGAGCAATGTCTTTTTTCATGATTGGGGTTTCAAGGCTTGGTTTCGTAGAAATGTTTTATATATACTCTTCACACAAAGTCACATGTCACATGTGCATTTTCATCAAATAACCAAGTAAACCGACAATATTTGATTATGGTTTATAATTGGTGTTGTTTACTGTCTTACTGGTTGTATTTTATTTCTTTGTCAGGAGCAACCTATTTCCTTGGAAGAACCATAAGTGCTGTGCCATGGGGCATGTTTGCTGACAAGTATGGAAGGAAGCCATGCATTGTGATTAGTATCCTCTCAGTGTATGGATCATGAAGCCAAATTGTGGGATAAACCTTAGCATTCAATTACCAAGAACATAGTAAACAATGCTTCCATTCCCTTTTCAGGATTGTTTTCAACACACTCTTTGGACTTAGCACAACTTACTGGATGGCAATTGTAACTAGGGGATTGCTTGGATTGGTATGTGGTATATTGGGACCCATCAAGGTAACTGACTGTGATGATCGCTAGACCCAATATGTGCAAATTATAGGTCTTAGATTCTCATGGTTGCATCTGCATTTTCTAGGCCTATGCTTCAGAAGTCAGTAGGAAAGAACATCAAGCTCTAGGAATCTCTTTTGTAAGAGCAATTCTTTTGTGACTTTTTTGAATTTTATTTAATAACTTTTTATTTTGTATGTTTATTTTTACATGTACCTTACTTCTAACATTATGTCTTAGGTTACATCATCACGAGCGATAGCTCTTGTTATTGGCCCATCTATTGGAGGCTTTCTTGCACAGGTGAAGATTATTGTACATTGATAGCATGATAAGTTAAATTTAAAATATCACTGAGTGCGTTTCACAAAAAAAAAATGTCGAGTGCCTTCATCATGTTTCCCTTAAATCTAAGCTGACATCTAACTTGTACAAAAGAGGATAGTTGTTCAGTTAACAAAAACATATAAACTGAACTTCAGATTTTCATCATGATATTAGAAATAGCCCATAATTATATATGGAACAAAGTTGGTGTAAATATATTCTTTGGTTATTTTATGCTTTTTACCAGATTGCTCGCTATGATTGAAGTCTTTAACAAGTGCGGTGAAGATTTGTATATTATAATCTAATAAAAAAACTATTGCAAAGATACATATAACTAACATTATCTATCCTTTATCTTGTGTTAGCCTGCACGAAAGTACCCAAAAATTTTCTCTGAAGAGTCCATATTTGGGAGGTATATTATTCTCATCCTATTTCAGTCATATAACTATATATTATTTTCAGACTATGATAAACCTTTGAAATCTGCATCTAACTTTCAGGTTTCCATACTTCCTCCCTTGCCTCGTCATATCAGTGCTAGCAGTAGGATCATGTATTGCATGCATTTGGCTTCCGGTATACTACATTATCTCTCCTATGATTTTTGGAATCCAAATAGTTAGATACTGAAGAAAATAAATGAAATTTGTTTGGACTTTTCTGTAATTCAATAAAAACCCTTCTTCTGAAACTTTCCTATTGAGAAAGTTCCTTGCATTTTATCTCATTTTCTTAGGAAACGCTGCACTTTCATGATGATGACAAAGTGGAAGTTATTGAAGAATTAGAGTCACAAGTTGGTGGTTCTAAGTCTACACAGAATCTGCTGAAGAACTGGCAATTGATGTCAGCAATAATCATCTTTTCTATCTTTTCTCTCCATGATACTGCTTATCTTGAGGTAATCTATATCAAATATTTCTGAACCTCAAGATATCTTCTGAGTAACTCATTCAATTAAACATCAATGCAAAATGATGTTTCCACTCTAGACATTGAAATAACTGCTAATACTGCACATGTTGATGCTAATATCTTTTTCAAAAAAACATCTTTAGATATTTTCACTCTGGGCTGTGAGCAGCAGAAAATTTCAGGGCCTAAGCTTTACATCCCAGGATGTTGGTACTGTGTTCGCCTTCTCAGGTATGTGCCCAAGTTTTAAGTTAATAGTTATTGAATATGAGAAGCAAAATACCTTGTAACAGGAGTTAAATTAGCACATAATAACATATATATACATCTTTACTGCTTCCATCCAATAGTGAAATGCTTTCAGTATAACTGACCTACGCTTCTAAATCATCTAATGCATTTAAAATATTTACATTCAACTGATATTGGCCATGGGATGTATTATACTCTAGTTACAGTGAAATGTTTGCACATGTAGCTCTAATATTTGGTGTTGTTAAATTATTTACATGGCAACAATTCATTTGATCTTTGTAGGGCTTAGTGTACTGGTATATCAACTTACTATTTATCCCTTCCTTTCGAAGTTTGGACCAATCAAGACATTTCGTCCTGCAGCGGTATGTGAGAAATATATCTTTATTGGGGTTTTCTTACAAGAATAAAGAATCTTAATAGAATAGTGTGTAGTACTGGAGGACAAAAAATACTTAACAGAAAAAAAGAATAAATGAAGGTTGTAAGATATAAATTAGAATATTAGGAAGGGGATAATAATAGAGTAGTGTGTAGTGTAGTACTGGAGGACGAAAAATCCTCAACAGAACTGTATGGGGTTTCCCCAGTTCATTTTTTTAAAAGAGATGTCCCTAAGGCCTCGTTCGGTTACTAGAGATTCAATCCCAGCCGAACGGTTGCTTCGTAAATTTATACAGCGCCGGAACCATTCCAGGTATGGAACGACCTGTTCCGGAAGAACCGAACGGAGCCGGTAGTCTTGTCTTTGTTAGATAACTTCTTTAATCTGATTTATCTTTTCTGGTACCAAATTCAAATACATGTTTGGTTTGCAGATCTTGTCCATACTTCTCCTCACAACGTATCCATTCATGTCGAATCTACATGGCCTGGAGCTCAAAATACTTATTAACATGGCATCAGTTCTGAAGAACGTGTTTGCTGTGAGTCAAATTTCAGCCATCCCTTCTGTTTGCATTGGCAACTAGTATATGAAAAAGGCATTACTGGTGCAAAAAATAAGTATTCCCGAATTCGAGTTTAGCGAATCTTCTAATAATATATAACTAGTTTAGTCATTTGAAAAGGATACTTTGTTACAAACAAATGCTAATGTATTTTTTTTGCATAATACAGGCTACTATTACTATTGCGTGCAACATTTTGCAAAATACTGCAGTGGTACATATCGATCCTATCTGGCAGGTTTATTTGTCTCAATACATTTTCTTTATCCTTTTTCTAGATTCTTACTTCTTTGATAACATGTTCAGACACAAAAGCAGAGAGGTGCTGCTAATGGTATCTCTGTTACTATGATGTCAACGTTCAAAGCTGTAGCTCCAGCAGTAGCAGGAATTATGTAAATATTCTTTTCTATCTTTTATATGGCTGGAAAGCTACTATATATGCTTCCCTAAAACAATAAGATCATGGATTAAATTTGCTGAACTTCTTTTCTTGGCTTTTCAGATTTTCATGGGCTCAGAAGCACATAAGCGGGCTATTCTTACCTGGTAAATAATGGGTCCAAATTTCCATTTTTGCCATAGGATTTCAGAAAGGTAAATATAATAACTAAGTGCATATATTTGTTTCATTTACACAAAATGCAGGTAACCAGATCCTGTTCCTGACGATAAACATGGTGTCGATAGTTGGGCTAGTGCTGACATTCAAGCCATTTCTCTCCCTGCCAAATCCAATGAGGCATTAATAACTCTGGGTATATGAAGTTTGTTACCTATGAATTACATATGGAGTGCACTGTCACATTACACACAAGAAATATGGAGTGCACGGAATCTTGATGCCTTAGGTCCAACTCTAGCGACAAGGTAGGTAGGCGGTTAGAGCGTTGGTCAGGTCTCACCCAGAGAGTGTATTTTTATTGGTTAGAAAAACTTTGTTTTAAGACCCTCCTACGGCTCGGTCCGGAGTAGAGGGTATAATTGTAGGGAACCGTTTTTTCCTCTCTTAATACAATGATACGTAGCTCTCCTACGTATTCAAGAAAAAAATGATGAGCACCATGTGAGATTTTAGTAGAATGTCGTAGATAGACTAAATATGGGTCAGTTATTTAATAAGGCGATAATTCTATGACGGAGTATTTAGTGATTGTCATGGATTGTCGAACATAATTGTCATGCATCTGGTTTACCTCCATTAGCTAGATCTATGATAGTGTTGCGATAAAATGATCAGCTACCATGGATGTTTGATCTACGCACCAGCTTGGTTTGTTGTTTATACAAAGAAAAAACAAACCCTTGCCTTATGATTAACTACAGTCAGATTTTGAACTGCAAGAGTTCATATATTTTAATGGTCCAAATATTTCGTTTAATGTTCAATTAAGTAATCAAATGTAAAGGCTTCTCTGAATTTTGTTTTGTGTGGACACCGACGGACTAGATGCTCTACCTCTATCTATATATATCTTAGAGTAAAATACACTAGCGGTCCCTAAACTTGGAAGGTGGTGTCATCTAGGTCCCAAATATCCATTTTTTTTCTAGGTACCTAAACTTGTCTGGGGCTCCAACACATGTCCAACGGGTTTTGACCTGCTCCATATGCCGATGTGGCATCATGACTCAGTGCTGACATGGATCAGACATGTTCAGTCTAACACCTTAACTTGCACGGTGGTGTCATCTAGGTCCCAAACTTCCAACATTGCATATCGAGGTCCCCAAATATGTTAAACGGATCACATGAGGTACCTAAACTTTCACGGTAGTGTCATCTAGGTCTCTAACTTCTAGATATGTAGATCCAAATCCTCAAACTTCCTAATCAGGCCACGCGATGTCAAAATTATTATTTTCACTTACTGGGAGTTGGATTGGCGATTGTTGCAGTAGATGCTCTTAGTAGAACTAGGGTTCCTATGGTGGCAATGCTGTTGATTGCAGATTCGGATTGTAAGGATGGGTGTCTCCTTATGCTATGAAAGCACTGGTAGAGACGAGACCTAGTTGCTCATTCGGCCATCCCTTCTTGAGAGGGCATGTGAGGGACAACAGCATGATCGTTTAATTCAGGAGGTTCATATTAAGAGGATAGTAAATGACAAACCTCGAGAGTTTTTTATTGATGAGAATGATGTGGTCCATTTTAGAGGACGCCTTTGTGAGATGGATATCCTACGAGAAGGTCATCGGACTCCATACACTGTTAGTAAGAGCTTCTGGTGGAAGAGAAGGAAGGTTGATACCGCCAAGTATGTTGCAACTTGTGGTGTGTGCCATTAGATGAAGGCTGACCTTAAGAGGCCTGTAGGTTTATTGAAGCCTTTAGAGATTCTAGAATGGAAGTGGGCACATATTACTATGGGTTTTGTGGTTGGTTTACCTTGTTCTCCTCAGGGTAGGGATGCTATATGGGTGGTGGTTGATTGACTCACTAAGTCGGCACACTTCATTCAAATGAAACAACTAGTTCCGCTACAGACTTGGTTCCCTTGTATATCAAGGAGGTTGTGAGGTTGCATGGTGTCAAGGGGGTTGAAACCGTGGCAAGAATTGTTGTTTGTCGGGTGTC
Source organism: Miscanthus floridulus (assembly GCF_019320115.1). Lineage (NCBI taxonomy): Eukaryota > Viridiplantae > Streptophyta > Magnoliopsida > Poales > Poaceae > Miscanthus > Miscanthus floridulus. Next base: position 38,231,355 of record NC_089585.1, read on the forward strand.
AAAGTGCATGTCTCCGGTGTCTTGGGTGGACTCAAGAACACAAGAATCATAGAGGGGACGCAATGGTTTATCCTAGTTCGAGCTATGGGGGCCCTACATCCAGTAGCTGATGATCCTTATACTCAAGAGCACCCAAAATATGGGCGTTACAACAGAGTGTAAGAGAGAGATTTGGTAGGGGATCGCTTGGTGCTGGTCCAAGGAAGCCTCACCACCGGTGAGGCCTTCCCCTCACCGGAGAGGAGGAAGACGATGGAAGTAGTGGAGGAGCTCTCGGTATCCCTCTCTCTAGGTTGCTCTACTCTTGGTGTAGAGCATGAGCTGAATGGTGAGGAGTCGAATGATTTGCCTCTAGAAATTGTCCCCTCAAATCATCCTCTCCCCTCTTAGGATTCGACCTCCCCTTATATATCAAGGGAGGTTAGGTACATGGCAGTTTTGGGGAGTTGAGCCTATGGACTACATGTGCTAGAGTCCAGGAGGTTCTTGTAGTGGCATCGTGTGGACTGTGGTGATGTCATGGAGCCGAAGAAGCTCTAGGCGTCATCCGACTGCTATGTTCTGACACGCTGAGTGTCAGGCTGTGTCATCTTGGACCGGCCTCCACCAGGTGCATCTTTTAGAGGCTTCTTGGTGGTGAAGGCGGCCGGCTTGAGGGGCAAACACGTGGGCCTAGGAGCCCCCAAGCCCCTAAAGCCAGCGGAAGAGTTTGTCTTCTTGCGTAACACCCCATGCATGACCCTATCGGAGGAATTGATAGAGCCACACCTACGGGGTAGCGCTAGGGAGCCCCTGAGCCTTGGTGGCTCGGGGCACCTGTCTCAAGCCTAGGCCTTGCCTAGTGCCAAAGACTAGGAGGGAGCCAAGGATCGGATCTAGACTCCCTTCGATTGAGAGCCTAAGGCTCAGGTGAGCCCTGAGTCTCGAGCAGAGGCAGCAGGCGCACTCGAGTTCGGCCTGATTCCTTTGCCGAAGGGTACGCGCGAGCGTACTCGATGGGTATAGCCCCCGTGTCCCTAGGCGATCCTAGAAGGGTTGGTCGGGGGTCTCTTAGTCGGGAACCCTTGATCCCGAGTCTTAACATACCCCTATGTTAGGATCTCGTCACATGGTATGCCAAAGTCTATCTTTTGGGATCATGACTCTAAATCTGTTTCTAATTTTTGGAGGAGTTTTCATAGCGCTTTGGGAACAAGGCTTGACATGAGTGTTGTGTTTCACTGTCAGAGTAATGGTCAGTTCGAGTGTACTATCTAGACTTTGGAGGACATGCTATGTGCTTATGTCCTTTCTTGGAAGGGAGGTTGGGAGGATCACCTAGCTTTGGCTAAGTTTGCTTATGATAACAGCTATCAAAGCTAGTATAAAGATGGCACCACATGAGGCTTTGTATAGTAGAAGATGTATCTCACCTCTTTGTTGGGAAACATTGGGAGAGGTCTTTAGTTGGTCTGCACTAGATTCAATAGACAACTAAGAAGGTGCGAGAGATACATTAGAATATGTTGGCCACTAAGAGATGCCAGAAGAGCTATAGAGATGTTAGAAGGAAAGACCTTGAGTTTGTAGTGGGTGATCAGGTTCTCGGAGTATCTCCCACTAAAGGCATTGTGTGGTTTGGTTCTAATGGGAAGTTTAGCCTAATGTACATTGGACCAAAGATATCATAGACTGGGTTCGTAGCTTGACTTACTGCGTGTAGTTCCTAAGTCTATGAAGGGGATTCATAATGTATTCCATGCTTTTATGGTGAGAAAGTATTTGTGGGATCCAGAGCATAAGATCAACTTAGAGCCGATTCATGTGGAGCAGGACTTAATTGTGGAGTGTCGCTCAGTGCATATCTTAGAAATGTTGGAGTGTGTTCTAAGGAGAATGATTATCAAATATGTGAGAGCTCTATGGACAAATCAATTTGAACGTGAACCAACTTTGGAGCATGTGGAGCAGATGCGTAAGGAGTATCTTGAACTCTATGACATTGGTGAGTTTTATGCAGTTATATGTAGTTTACCATTCTATTGGTTTCTATCAAAGAAGCAGCAGAATTCAAGGATGAATTCTTTTAAGGGGGTACAATGTAAGACCCAAAATATGTTGCGTGTTAGGAAGTGTAAAGTGGTAAAAGGTTAAATGAGAGTTTTAATGAGTCACAAAAAATAAAATTTATTATTCATACCTCGGACGAATGATCAGATACCATAGATGCGTAGAGGTCATTGAGTGCATTCCGTTTAACTACTCATATGTGTTGTTTGGTGTATGGATCTATTGCGTTAATTGATCTAAACATTACCTAAACAAAGTGTCATCCACTTAACCGACCTAATTTAATAAATCAACCTCGGTGAACACCGAGAGATGTCATCCCCATCTCCACTACATCAAGGCTTAGGGTCCTGATTCATACACACCAAGATCACATCTCAACAAAAGATTACATCAATCAGCAAAAACAAGTATGTCAAGTCTTGTCAAGTTAACAAATTAATTGTACAACATTAATGAAGGCATATACTAACCTATGTGTAGTGAGAACCAGAGAGCTATCCTATCATGTATTTCCTATGTTGAGAGCCCTACGATATGAATTATATTAAACCTAACTAATAAATGGTAGTTGCCTTGCCCATGGGCGTCGCCACCATAGCTTGAACAGCTCCCGTCATTCATCCACTTTGTCGGCATGGGTGAGATGACATGGCCACCAATGTAATGTCCTTTAGGTACCAACAAAAGAACTTAGTAGCAACACCATGAGTGTGGTAGAAGATCATGAGAAGATGAGAGCCAAGAAGCTATGCAAGCCATGGATGCCTGCATGACGTGCAAGGCCTGCGGTGATGTTGGACATTCAGGAGATGCATGTCCCTAAACCCATGAAGACGTCAACTTCGTCATCAACAACAATGGGCATCGTCCTCAACTAAGTCAAGGATGGAATCATTGCTCCAATAACAATCAAGGAGGTAACCATTTCAATGGTTATAATAATAATCAATCCTCTTTTAAAGATCTTATCTTTGGTCAAGGTAAAATAAATGATACTCCCTCCATTCCTTAATATAAGCCATATAGATTTTTAAAGAAAATTCCAAAATATAGGTACGTATCAGCTCTCACACTAATTAGTTTGGAAACCTTCCCACCGTACATAGCACATGTCCTAACAAATTCCTTAGATTTAGGAAGCAATCTGATTGGGAGAGAGAAAATGGCCTGATTTTCCTTTTTTTCCTTGGTCTCACATCCTTCCTCAGGCCGTGCGTTAATATTGGTGCTAAAAACTATATGGCTTATATTAAGGAACAGAGAGAGTAATATGAACAAGTTGTACGATAGTGATGACAAGATGCTTGAAAATATTCATGCTAAACTAGAAGATTTCTCCTTTGCTATAAAGAACCAACTTAGCTTTAATAAGATGCTAGGAACCTAGTTAGCTCAATTAGCAGCTGCAGTTCCATCTTTTGAGAAAGGAAGAATCCCTAAGAAGCCTGAAGAACCGATGGAAACCGTTAATGTAGTCACCACAAGGTATGGGTTTCCTCTAAGTTCAAGAGGATCTATGATGTTGGACCCTCCCATCACAATCAAGAAAGGTGATCCAAGAAGGCTGGTCATCACTTCTCCATTAGACCCTAGACATTCAACAATACCATATGTGACCTTGGCTCGAGTGTGAAAGCCCTAGTTTGGTTTTTGATAATTGATGAAACCTATTTGGACTAATCCTTGCATCTAAGTGTGTGACTAGATAGGATGGTCCAATCCAAGTGGTGGAGCAAGATGAAGTCCATGTTGATGGTGATGGACATGTGATGATAATGATCATGCTCTAGACTAGGAAGAGAAGAAACAGAAAAACAAAATAGCCTCAAGGCAAAGATATATTTGATAGGGCCATTTTGTTTTGCCACTCAAGACACCTAGTGGGTGTGAGTGGATTAAGGATAGATAGTCATACTATCAAGAGGGGAAAATCTTGGTTAAAATGGTTGTCAAGTGCCACTAGGTGAAGTGATTCATGCATTTGCATTAGGACCTAGTGTGCTAACAATTAACCCTTGAAAAATGCTTGAAAAAAATGCTAACACACATGCACTATGGTGAGACACTTTGTGGCTAGCAATATACAAGCAAGGGTGAAGTGATTGAGTTGTTAGAAAAAGAAAAAGAGAAAGAAGTAGGGGACCAGACCCTATGTTGGTTGGGACCGAACCTTGGAGAGGGAGAGTCCGGTCCTCTCTCCATCCAGGGCGAGTGCGGTCTATGGGCTTCAGACCTAGGGAGCAATACAATGTCGGACCATCCCTGTTGGGTCCGATCGGCATGGCAGAGAGGAGCACATAGCGGGCATGGCTAAGGATACTAGTAGAAATATCTAATTCTATGATGAATAGATTTCATCACTGAAGGAGCTAAATTCATCATAATTTTAGTTTTGTGATGAATTTATGACGAAAAATAGTTCATCATAAAAGTCATGTCATTCTTGCACATCTATGACAAATCTGACAGAATCATCATAGAAGTGTTTAGATCTATGACGAAAAACAGATCATCATAGAACTGTTTTGGCATGCGTGGCAGAGGGTTGCCACACTGGTGGGCGCTTCCATTGGAGATGCTTTCCATGTTTACATGCTATAGCCCACATGTACATGCTATAGCTGGGTGCATTGGAGATGGTTCGGGTACGTGTCACCTTCTTATTGCACAACATGGCCATCTCTGGTTCTTGCATGTATCAGGTTCATACTAGACTATGTGTCGGGTCCCTATTGTTCCACATGTTAGTTATCTATTGGCACACATGTCATGTTGCGGTGGATCACGTGTCACTTCATCATTGGACCATGTGTCGTATTTTTATTGGTCCACATGGCCGTTTCTTTTTTGACCACATATCATGGCGTTGTCCGTCCACATTTCATGTTTTTATTCGGCCACGTGGCTTCACGACTTCCTTCCACATGTCGGATTTTAATAGCCCATGTGTCGAGTCCTGGCTATTACACATGTCATGCACTGGTTCATCCACGTGTGGCATTTTTATTTGATCATGTGGCCTGTCCTGGTTGTACCACGTGGAGTATATTCAAGTCACCATAGAAGTAATTTGAGATCATCACTACTACACAGATTGACTACATAACTATTTAGCCTGTCAATCAAATAACAACAATTAACATTTCACATGTCAGCAACGAACCACTGATAGAGTATCACCACATCAAACCAGCATATAAGCCCACACATCAAACCAGCACATGAGTCCACACATCAAACCACAAATGTTCACTATATTAAGCCATAGGAGTTGAAGACTGAGAGTTACCAGAAGAGCTGATGCACATGCATAGCTCACGGAGATTTTTTGTACTCCTCCTGTTGCCGTTTCTTGTATTCCTCAAGCTCCCTTTCAGTCTTTTTTGTCTTCCTCTTCAGTTCGTCCACTTGATTAATAAGGGCAGCAGAACTTTCCTGTTTAGTAGCAAGCTATTCTTGAAGCATTCTATCTGCTAATGTCTCTATTCTGTTGGAGCTTGCCTGCATACCAGCATTCTTCAAAAAAGGTTGTTGCCGCTTTCCTAGGAGGGGCCTTGCCCTAGTAGATGCAGAGAACCTTGCAAACAACATCAACACTAGTAATTGGTTGCTGCCCATCAGCAATAAGTTCTGCTTGCATAGTTTCCATAACTTCCTACAAAATTGAATTAGTAAAACATTAGGTTACAAATAGTGTAAGAGGACTTCAATTGAAAACCTAAGAGATTGATTCATAACAAGTAATGCATAGGTCTTCCTCAGCCTACTGCTGATAGAAATTACATAAGTTTTAGTAGATTTTAGTAGATTTCCATAACACTAGGCTCCTGCTATGTTTCCTTCTTGTAGGGCAATGGCTTCAGTAGATTTCAAGGGAAATAAAAGAAGGTACTTACAACTGTTCCTCTTACAACATCGCTCAGACCCTTTTTCCTACTAGTATGGAAGTCCCTGAAGACTTCCACAGTATTAACATCTTCATTAGGTGGACTATTTTCTTCTTCAAGTCCTTGGTCATATTCTGCTACCTCCCTCTTGTTCTCCTTCTGTTCACATTGCATATGAGATTCAGTTTATATTTATACAAAGGCAAGAGTAACAATAAAACACAACCATCACTTACAAATTTGTGCATCTAGACAACATAGGAGCGAGATCCTATAGCCTGATGGTACTTCACTTTTGCATGGTTTCACTTGTTCTTCTTAGATGTTTCCTATAGCTTCATTTGTGTTGGACTACAACACAAGTAGACTATAGCAAGACTAGATAGGAAATCGATGGGTTCACACACCTTTTCTTAGCACTAGACCAAATCTTGACAAGTTCACACCACTGTGCATCATTCATGGATGAGACAGGAGAGGTTGTACGGATCTGATTAGCAAGGATGCCATTGAAGTATTTTCTCTTCAACCTGTAGCGTTCCTGCCATACCATAGACTACATTACATTCTAGCAAGCTTCTTTTGTTTATGAGTGAGCATCATTAACGCATAGCCTTCCCTGCACACAGTAGTGTGAATGAAAAGTAAATCCGTTAAAGTTGCTCAAAGCAGAGTTGAATGTCAAGAGGGGATACCCATACATACATTTAGCCTCTCCACAAATCTTTTGCAATAGATGACATCGGGCCTCTTCCCCTTGTATTGTTTTCAATGAATCAAAATTGGTACTTCACTCCTGACTACTACACCTGCCTCTCCACAAAACTTGGCAGCTTGCACTGGATCATGTGACCTTCTGTTCCCCTCGGCAACAGAGATGCACATCCTCACTCCTAGTGATTTGATCATTTTGTCAAGCATAATTCCATGAGTTCAAGGCCTCGGCTTCCTCGCTCTTCCTAGCAATGGTACTACATAGTTTTCATACATTTAGATTGTTAGAAATGTTACATGGATATCAAATAGGTAGTGCAAATTGATTGATAGACATCTGTAAGGTAATACCAACCTAGGCAACTTTCATCGTTCTACAGGTGGGGGGAGACAGGAGTTTGCTGAGAGGGCTCCTTTTTAGTAGGGCTATCATCATCTAGCTGTGTGGAGTCTCTTTCAGGGCTAGGTAGGGTGTTGTCCCGACCAATGTCTCTAGTCAATTGATGAACTTGGAATTGATCCCTAGGTCCTGGTGTTGGCCGTGATGGAGAATTATGTTCACCTACTGTTGCTACCTCCACCCTTTTGCTAGCAGAAGACCTCTGAGTATAAAATCCATGAGAAGCATCTTCTAGTGGTGTTGACCTCACTAGCTTGGAGAGCCTTCACCCAAGACTCATGGCAGTGCTGCCTTTTGTCCTACTAGCAAAGCCTCCTCTATGGCTTCTTCGACCTAGACACTGAAATTGGAGATACAAACTTAAGTAGCAAGCATGTACAAATTCCATTGATATCTAAATAGTAAAGCATTGCATGACTACCTACTCCCCCTCCCCCTCTGAACTAAATACAAGATAGAACAAGCACCTCATCAATTGATAGGGACACTGGCTCATCTTCTAAATCTGATTATGTTTCATCTGTATCATCAAATCCCTCAACTACCTCCCCTGGTTCAGGGATATATTCTAAATCTTCACCGTGTCTACCCTTTGTGCTTGACTTTTTTTCCTTTGGAGACATAGGTTTTGGGCCCACATGACGTATTCCAAGTTCTTCCATCTTTCTATGATTCCTTGCGATATGTGCATCCCATGCTCGTTCATAAGCAGTTAGTGGTTGTTCATCTAGATTACAAATGCATTTATTAACTAAAGCTTCTATGAAATGTCAACAAAACAGAGCAAGAGTATACAAATAAGCACCTAACTAGTAACTACAACTTATATGGAAGTCATTAATCTAATAAAGCACATGTCAGCTACACTCAAGTATAGGAAATATGTAACCCCATCGCTATCTACAATTCCTTAGTTTAGCCACTACAATAGAGCACACATCATAAAAGGAATTTGGGTACCTCTTCCTTCATGTTCCCTAGCTTTGCTTTGTCATTGGCACTATCGTCCTATCATCGCGGTCGCGGAGCTAATGTGGGCCAGCGTTGATGAAGGGGTACTAGATCCAGCTCCGACTAGGGATTAGATCTGATCGGTCATGATAGGTGCCAAGCTAGGTAGGGGATCCAGATCTAGCTTGTACCATCATCGAGACGGTCCTTCCACCATCAACTGATCGACTTGCTGTTTAGAAATGTATGAGAGAGGGTGCAACTAGAGAGTGGAGAGGGAGTCAAGCTACTATTCTAATGGTGCCTAGGGTCTGGAGTAGGGTGGTAGAGGGGACAACTAGAGAGTGAAAAGGGAGGCCATGGGACTAGGATTTGGAGCTGGAGGAAAGACGATGTGGCTAGAGAATGGAGATGGAGGCGGAGACGGTGACTCTTTGTGCTTTTATGTGGCCATCACATTACCACAAATGCCCTTGTATGAAATTGATGGCGTGGTAAACCTATTTTCCCAGCGGAGGGCAAAACAGAGACATCTAATTTTCGGTGCATGTTGGCGAGACTGCTCGGCACGGTGCGAAATCAAATTTTTGGGCGAGCAGACCGCCCCGTCTGCTCAGCAGAGACCAAAATTTCGAGCAGCCTTAGTTGTTGCCTTTTTGGTATTTTCATAATATAAATAAATATAAAACTAAAAACAATGAAAATAAATAATTAAAAGATCCATGAATTTGACACCTAAAAATTACCAAAAAAAAGAAAAATAAACCTGCTCGCTATAGCGTATTGCGCTGCAACTGGTGATTTTTTTGTGTGTGTGACTGCATCTATGGTTGTTTGAACTAAGGCCTATAATTAGGAAGCAAGGGGAAGACATGCCCAGGGATGGAAAACCCTCCAAAAAACTAAATAGGTTATTCAAATGATATCCCCATGGATTTCCACCTTGGAAAAAAGTAGTCATGGATTCTAAGGTGCTTTGAGTTTCCAGAGAAGGGAAAAAATGAAAGCATCCTCCTCCTGGCTAGCGCTCTTGCACTTTGCTGACTCGCTAGTACTCAGATCGTCCTCCTCCTCGCTGGAGTCATAGTCGGTGTTGTACTTTCCGTCGCTTGAGTATGTCCCCAACACCGTCTTAGCGAAGGTGAACGTGGACAACAATATCCTGCACGCCCGCCTCGACCCTTGATCTATGGGATGTATTAGTAGTACAAGTCATGACTAGGTTTGGTCTGTGGGATGATCGTATGTGAAGTATTATTTGCATTCATGTTTGTGTTAACTTTTGTTGAACTTTGTATTAGGTCAGTTAAACTCTATTGAGCGTTGTGTAGCTCAGGTCCTTTGGTCATTTGGTAACTGGTTATACTAACGATGTTTGCTCTTTCTGATCGAAGGATGTAGGTCTATAGATGTTCAAAATATAGATGATCTAGATCACTATGAAATATAGGGGCCATCCAAGTAGTCCATAGAACCCAACTACCAGGGGATAACAACTAGTTCTAATCTATAGAACCCAACAATTAGTTTAGGATACAAATAGGTATGGACTAATAACACAACTAATTGGCTAATTCTTAGTTGGCTATTTTTTAGCCATGGCAAAGTAGTTGTAGTCCATCCAAATAGGGCCTAAGACAGTCTGATACTAAAGAAATCTTGACAGGTCAGATCATAGTTTTGATGAAATAACAAAATACAGATCGTGTCAACTCTTGCGCCGTATATGTGGGGTCGTGGGTGTGTAGCCATGCGTGCGTGGGTCATGGGGTGGTCCACGACCCATGAACTATATAATAGCAGAGACAAGGGGCTAGAGGAAGGCTCTCTAGAGCTCCTGCTTCAGTTTCATCCCAAAGCTTTTGCCCTCTACCCTACTACTGGGCATCTTTATTCTTCATTTTTTTCTACATATTGTTTTCTTTTTTACCTAGATCATGGATAATTATGATCATTATTGGGACATGTTTGTGTATCGCTATGTCTTTCGCGAGCTTCATGTTCGCCATGGCCTATAAACAAGGGTTGTATTGCATGCAATGCATTCTAACTTTTACAGTAGGTGGTGCATTGCTTCTGTAGTTGTTCATCAAGTTCTTGGCCATCAAAACTACCATCTTGCTGAGGATCATCTAGGACCCTATGTGTTTGTTGCGGTTCATTCAAATGTAGATCTCTAGACTTTGCTTTCATACCGCTATGAGTTCCGTGGTGCAGAAGTATTTTCTCATCGTATCTATTATCTTACAATCCGTCCGAATGATCTAGATATTGGTGGAGTTCATGCAGTTCCTTTCAACTGAGTAGTAGCAACATAGTCAGATGATGTTAACGTTTAGTATCTATGGCATTAGAGATATGCCCTTATTCTCTATTTCTAAAAAAGGTGTGATGTTCAAGTATCTCATAATACTAATGTTCTGATTTGTGTTTTCAATGTTCACTGAAGACAATTGTGATGTTCTTTAGTTTATCTTGTTGTAATAATATCCATGTAAATGGACTTTTGTTGAACTTTGTATTAGGTGGGTTAAACTCTGTTGACCACATATATATTGATAAGTATAGTATTGATGAAATGATGTTTACCTATTTCTTGTAAATCGTATGCACGCCTCATAGTCCGAGTCATGTAAATTTGACCAGCCTAGACATTTTACTCTGCTACTGAGCTGTGACTAGAACTTTTGCTAGATCAGCTATGCTACAAAGAACAGCTGCACCGGCTATGGGGCATGCATGAAGTACTAGTAAGGTGGTTGGATTTGAAGCAGCCTGTTCAACCACAGCCGAGCGAGTGCAGACGATCAGGACCTATGAAACCATGTAGCCATCTCTAGCTAGCTACTACTCTTCAAAACCAAGCAAGAGAAATTGCTTATGGAAGCAAGAGTAACTCATCTTCACTCTTCAGTCTGCCCCTTGACTGCTGTGAATGCTTGGAGTGAAATAACTACAGAGACTTTCCTCATGCATTCAATTCACTCATCGCAACCGTGCAAGGGTTACTTTGTGCCTTGGTTTGTTGAACCAAACACGTATTAGTAGTACTAGTAGTCATGAGTGGCTTTGATTTTGCAAGATCCAAACATGTATCAGTAGTCTTTGATAAAATTTGTTGAGCTTTAAAGAACCATGCAGCGAGGAGTTCATCTCAACAAGTATCACCTTAGATCTAATGCATAACGGATGAGACATAGCTGTTGAATTTTACTATGGATGCAAGAAAGTTCGACCATTGTATATTTGATCTCGTAGGACACAGTATAAAGGGTCATAAGTTTTGAATGTTGTAGCAACCAATCTGCCCCTCGACTGTTGTGACTACTTGGATTTGAGTTAAAAAGTACAGAAAAGACCCATCACAACCATACCGGGCATTCAACTCTAAAGCGTGTCATGGTGGTCAAGAGCTCATGTAGTATGTTGTGTTATTGCATGTCTATGTCAAACTTTGTTAAACTAGCCAGAACCTTGAACCGAGGAACAAGTCTAGCCTTAATCTAATGCAGAAAAGAAGAGCCATTGGTGTTGAAATATTATTGAACAAGCAAGAAAGTCCGCTTGCCATTTTTTAAATGCCTCAGACAGTGAAGATGTTGTAGTGGATGAAGTTTCCTCGGTTGGTTTCTATTTGTTTTTTTGTTGCCTGGGTGTCTGGCCTGATGGCACGAAGTCTTGTATTTTATGTGTGGAGCACATGTACGAGAAGGCAACTTCATGTTCCTCATGGTTTAGATCTATAGAGGGAATGGGAGAGGCTCGGGAAGGTAGGAAATAAAACAAGCGAAGTTGCGGACGAGATCACGGTGGTTAGAGCGACAGAGTGGAGAAAGCGATGGAGCGGAGATTTACTCAAAGATTCTAAATTTTGACCAAATATATATAAAGGAGTATGATGCGTAATAAGTATTTTATACAACATAAAACAATGAGCTTAATCAATAATCCTCTTCGGTGAAGTGTGAGAGGAATATCTGCACTACCGGGTGAAGATACATAGACAAATCTCGTCGGCACATCGGGCAGGTGGATCTCCAGCTGAACCACTTAGTGATGCATTTGCGGTGGAATGCGTTGCTGTAGCTAGACATTTTCATAGCATGGCTGACCATAGGATTAGATGTTTCATCCTCTAGGCAAATGCTGTAATCTTGACACCCCATTAGCGCCGCCTTCGCCTTCGCCTCCACGTAGAGTGTCAAGAGTGCCTTGGACGCAATGAACTTCAATTGTTCATCAACCCAAAGCTCAAGCGTGGCATGGGTGATGCAGCCATCCTGGTAGGCCTCGGTGCCAGGGCCACAAGTTCAGGAACCTCGGGCTCAGGAAGGATGTACTCCCACTACTTGTTGGTGAGATTGACTTGCTGTAGCCACATGAATGTCCTCATCAAGCCACGGAGGACATCATGGACACCTTCTTGGTCGTCGAGGATGCCCACAACTTGATTTGCCTTCAAGATCTAGGTGGTGCTGCATCCTTCGTATAGGAGGTACACCGGCTGCCAGTGACCGCCGGCTTTGAGGATCTTGGTCACCATGCATTCTAGGGTCACAAAGAATGATGCTTCAAGTATGCTCCTGCCAGATGGATCCTTGATGTTTAAGATGTTCTTCGACATCATTCTACACTTGATGTGGTGTTTGAAAGTGGAAAACTGGATAACAGGATCTTCGACGGAGCTCATGGCGATGGCTACTCTATCGGTCTAGTGGCTTAGTTTGTAGCTATGATTTGAATTGGTTTCGAGTTGGAGCAAGGATGATTTAAAGGGAACCCAGTGTTAAATAGCTGCGGGATGAATGGGGGGATAGTTACAAGATGGAATTTGAAGTGAATCACTTTGAATGTAGAGAACCTTAGATGGCTTCTAGTAAATGCCGTCTAGATTCTAGGGGTTGATCGAATAGTTTCCAATACTAAATGTGTTGGGAATATTCTAGTAGAACGTGAGATGTGTCTGTTCCGTGTTGGTATTTCTTAACTTTTATAGAAATAAATCCTCAAGCGTATGAAATTACCGTTGTAGCTTTCACCCGGAAGTATTTAGAGTATCGTATTTCCACAGGGAACTAAGGTATTTCTTCTAGCTAATTCATCCAAGGACAACACAAGGATAGCTAAAAAGAGTACAGAAGGATTCCTAAGGTTTAGGGTCTAAGGATAGATAAACTCTACTTCTACTTGCTTACTTCGGGCACTAGTGAACACCTGGTCTACCAAGCGCTGCCGACCAATAGCTCTACGCCGTACCTGAATGTGGGGGATTACAAGAGATGGACAGGGTTGTCACCACCTGCCGCCTACCCCTCAACCATGGAGTACAAGGCAAACAAAGGTAGCCTCTAGCCTAGACACCACGTCTACACTATCGACTACTACTCTAGTGTCGATCAGGGTTATTCCATCTTTATTAGGAGCCCTCTACTAGACTATCTGCCATGGGGATGGACGATGAACCCACAAACAAGTAAAACTATAGCTCAACTATGCAAAAGACTTTTATAAGCAAAGGAACAACGTATACTTACTAAGATACCCATTGAGGTACAAAGCATGTATTCGTCGAGGTACAAGCAGGGGAAAGTTACCAATAAGCCTGACACTTCTTCCCTAAACTCTCCCTCACATCTCTCCCTACTACTTTGCTAGAGCTAGCTAGGGCCTAAGCCCATGAAGTGATGTTCCTCTTGCTCTTGCTTGGGTCTTCTTTTGCTCTTTGTGTATTGTTGTAAAGAGGGAGGAGAGAGCCTCCTTTTATAGGTGGAGAGGAGGGGGTCCTTGGAAATGTGCTTGATCCCCATATTGAAGGAGCAAACCACCTTTTAGGTATGTTGAATCCACCCAATACCTATGGAACTGATGTAGCAACGGCGATATCTGTCAACCGACTAAATTCTGGCCAAACGGGGCTGGTGGGGGTCAGGGTGCGGCTGTATCCTGGCTGAGCCCGAATGTGCCCATCTTTGGTGGGTCGCCTCTTGTGATCATTGTGACTCAGCCCATGGTGGTATTCTACGAAGATAAGGTGGATTTCCCTTGATTATGGGCCTGTCTTCCTCTTGTATAGGCCCTGATTTGCCTAGTTGTGGGCCTCCTCCCCCTTGGGCTCATGTCAGATGTCTATAATGTTGTATTTCTTGTATACTTTAGGCTCTTTTCCTATGTAATCCCGACATGTCCTCCTATAAATGAATAATCATCAAAACTTGTGGAATTGATTAGTTTTAAAGCCCTATTTCTAGGTTTGGTCTTTGTATCCTATGATTTTATGTGATAGTGGGCTCCTAAAAATGTGAATTGAGGACTACCAACAACTCCCCCACACTTAGCCCTTTGCTCGTCCTTGAGTAAAGTTAAGGACTAAGATGGGTCATCTCCTTGATATGACATCTGCATACAAGTTATTCCAAGCTTCACCTGTACTTATATACTTTGAACTGTCTACCACATTATCTTGGGTAATTAAATAATGGAACAACATGGATTCAAATCCCCTTGTATCAAGAAGTTCAGAAACTTGGGTTTTCATCTGATTTTGAAAATGTAAACATAGCTTAGCTCCTCAAATGATTCTCTCGGATCGCTCATATATGTGTTTGGTTCCTCACCAAGGCATATCATAGTGTTGCCTTATTTCTTTTCTACTTCTAAAAAGCTTGTATGGATCTTTGGGTAGGGAAAGATATGAAGGCATAATTACTCTACATATTTTGTTAAGTCAAAGCTCGGATCCAAGGAGAAAGATGTCATACCCTTAGATAAAGAAGTGCAGGTGTGTGGATAAAATATTTCTAAATCTATATTATACTCCTTTTGTATGAGTGATCTCTCTCTAGCTTTTTTATTTTGAGACATGGCTATCATTTCATTTTTTATTAGTATGAGACTTCATGTGCTCATCTCTTTTTTTCAATATCTTGGGACCTTCATGTGTCCCTATTTTTTCTCTTTTTTTCTTCTTGGACCTTCATGTGTCCATATTTTTTCATGCTTTTGCATAGCCCATGTATCTTAAACCACATATTGAGAGAGATCATTATCTTGTAAAACTTGGAGTATTATCCTAACAAACATTTTTTGTCTACTCCTAGTGTAGGAGTAGAGTTTTGGATGGATGGAGGCATGTTTTAGCGTATTCCTGATGTAGGAATAGCTTATGTATGTGGGTGTACATGATCTTGATCTTGGGGGCATGATAACTTTCTCAACATGGGTCAACAAGACTTGACAAAACTCAATGCAGGAATAAGTAGCATACTTTTGGAGGTTTTATGTTCTAAACACTAGATATGGCTTTGGTAGGGATTTGAACATCATTGAGGAGCATGCTATTTGAATTTTGCTTTTGTAAAATAAATCCCAAGTTCTTTTCATGAGAGAGCAAGGTTTATTTTCATCCTACTATATCACATATTTCAATTACTTAGATAACATGGGGTCCCTATGATGAGTTGTCCTCAAGTTTAGGAATATTAGCGAGGAATAAAGAGTATTCAAATTCAGTCAAAGGATTGCATGGAGTTGGAGCATCAAAAGGTTTGCCTTTTAATTTGTTTAGTTTTAAACTTCAAAACTTAGGAGAGTTGAGGGTAGAGCTGCACAAACCAACATTGTAGAGGAAGGAGTTGAGGGGAATTAGAGGTGGTTTGGCTAAACCAAAAAGTTCAGCCAATCCTCTCTGAGCTATTTGTCTCGTCCTTCTGCATGATGTACCGTTCGCTGTTGTGCAACATGTTGGTGGGAGATCTCGGATGTGCGTCTGTTGTGTTTAAGATATCTCCCCCACACTTATTTTGTACCTGCTTTATTTTTTAACAAAGAAGCAAAAACAACAAAAACAAGCAAGGGCTCTACCAGCTTGAACACTGAGGAGCCTAAATTTATTAATCACTATTATTATTATTATTATTTATTATGTTTGTTATTATATATTTTTTGTTTTGTTCACCAAACTTTTTGTACTCAAGCTAGGCTTAAGGTAAAGTTGTAGAGTAAAATAGGCCTTGGTATATCTCCATCATAATATTTACTTTCATTGATTATGAAAACAATAACTCAAGTTCATTAATCAAAATTGAACACCATGTCAAAATTTGATTAAAGAAGGCTATTTTAACCTAAGCACCATTCTTAATTTAAAAAGCCTATAGATTTAACTCATGAGAATACATCCAAACAAGAGCATATGTCATAAACAAAGAAAGCATGAACTATCATGAGCAACATCATATGGAGACAAAAATGGGTAAAGAAGTTGGTGAACATTTTTTTATCATATATATTTTTATAATTTTTATAGCAAGGTAGAGCTAACATCATCAAACCTGGGTAGCCCTTGGTATAAATGAAACATGTAGCGATGTTCTCGCCATCCTCCCCCACATTTGGACTTTTGTGTAAAAGTCAAGTGTGTAAGGTCAGAATCTCTTTTTGAGTTTGTTTCATCACCAAGGAGCATCATGATGTTTAGTTGATGTAGCTCCCATGTTCTCGAGCATCATATGTCCCTTGCTCTTCTTGATCTTAACCTTAAAGGTTAGCGACCAAGAATACCTGAAGGTTCATACTAACCTGACAATATGTTCTTGCTTTTATTAAAACCTTTTTTATGATAGTCATATATATTATTTTTATGATAATCAAGGGTATCTCCTAGCAATGCTTCATTTATGGTCTTAAGCTTGACCACGAGAACTTCATCCTGCAGCTATTAATGGTGGTATAGTTCCTAGCTTTACCACCAAACATTTAGCATTATCGCTCAAGCTGTAAGGTTAGTACCATAATGCATCCACGAGATTTGGAATATTTGTGATAAACATATGCATCCACAACCATCCTCCTAAAGAGTTGCAAATGAGGAGTGAGATATGGTTGTCTTCGTGAAAGCATATGGTACTAAGCGTGATCAACTCTAGAGATGCCAAAAGTGAGCATGAAATGCGGGGAAACTCAAAAGAGGAACTTTCATTCTCATTTGTGGAATCATTCATTTCAAGCTCTAGAGTTGATGTTTCGAGTTTGTCCATGGCCAACAAGTTTTCTTTCTCAAGGGTTATATCATGTTGTCTAGAGGGACATGGCTCGAGTCTGAGCGAGGGTGATGATGGATGTTCAGCTTCACAAGGATGTGGAATGAATGGGGAAATAAACTTCACCTCCTCGACTAGATTATGGTTGGGAATATGCTTTGCCATTGGAATTTCTAGGTGTAAGGTAGGAATGGCCAAAGTAGTTTTCCCAAACTTTTCATCAAGGCCCCCATGGAAAGGTTTTTCTTGGATAAGATTTTCCAAAGGGTAGCCTATGAGAATATCAAACTCAAGGATGGCATAGATATGGAAGTCTATAAAAACATCGACTTTGTCAATTATGACTAGCATGGCCCTAGCGATCCCACAACACTCGAACAATAGTCCCAAAAGACTTTTGAAGAGTTTATTGGTTGGGACTAGCGGCATGTTACCCAAAAAGGTTTTTCACTAGGAATTCTGACAAGATACTAGTCCTAACTGTGGGGTTGTGTAGGGCTTCTATGGTTGTTCCTCTAAATGAACAAGGCATGGCCATGGAAGGTGAAAGAATCTTAATTGCTTCTAAAGAACGTTTTACTTCTAACAACCATTCTTTTGATGGTTCTACTTTAGGGGAAACATCCTTTATGTGCTTTTCATACCATGAGAGTTTTGAGGTATTGCCATAATCCTTGAATTTCATTGGGAACTCCAAAGGATGAATTACTTGTTCCTTTGGTGTTCGTGGTTCGGGTGGGGGCTCATAAGTCAAACCTAGGGCTGGTATGAGTTTGGATTCAACTAATGAGGACTACTCCACACTTGACATGACTTTCGCCTAAAGGGGCTTGGTTCTTATGATGGAAGAAGTGTGTTTGTCTATGAAGTTTTCAAGGAATTCTACATGTTCCATCATAGTTTTGTGTGTGAATCATCCTCCAGAAGTCACGTCTAGGCATAGGTCAGCATCTATGTCAAAACCCGCACAAAAGAGACATAAAATCATGCCATCGGGTAATGACAAGTATGGGCTGGCCTATATTAACGTTGAAAACTAGGCCCAGACTACACCTATAGACTCCTTCTCATTCTACTCGAAGTCGAGGATCACCCTTGGTAGAGAGCCAATACAAGACATGGGGAAAAATGCAAGACAAAATTTGTCTTTAAGTTCATCCTAGTCCCCATTTGTACTTTCTATGACAAATGTGTACCATTGTTTCGCCTTCCCTATTAGAGAGAAAGAAAACAATTTCCACCTTAGAGTTTCTTGTGTCATGCCCAAGATGCTTAGGCATGAACACATTTCCTTGAATTCTAACAGGTGTTGGTAAGGTTTTTCATTATCGTGCCCCAAGAAGGGTAATGCCTGAACCATGGCTATTAAGCCAGGGTGGAGTTCATAGCCAGATGAACGGTTTGGTTTTGGAGGAAGTGGTGGCTCATGGAACTCCCCCTTTGAAGCAGAAAGGTTTGGAAATAGTATTGGCTTCATGGTGAAAATATTTTATGTTTTTTATAAAAAGAAAAGATAAAAGATACAGATATGAGGACAAACTAGGTTCAAAGAAAATAGCAACCGTTCCCTAGCAACAGCGCTAGAAAGCTTGTTGGTATTTCTTAACGTTTATAGAAGTTAATTCGTAAGCGTATACCGTTGTAGTTTTCACCTGGAAGTATTCAGAGTATCATATTTCCAAAGGGAACATAATTTTTTCTTCTAGCTAATTCATCTAAGGACAACACAAGGATAGCTAAAAAGGGTAGAGAAGGATTCCTAAGGTTTAGGGTCTAAGGATAGATAAACTCTACTTCTACTTGCTTACTTCGGGAACCGGTGAACACCTGGTCTGCTAAGCATTGCTGGCCTATAGCTCTATGCCGTACCCAGATGTGAGGGATTACAAGGGACGAATAGGGCTGCCACCACCTACCACCTACCCCTCAACTGTGGAGTACGATGGAAACGAAGGTAGCCTCTAGCCTAGACATCATGTCTATGCTATTGACTACTACTCTAGTGTTGATCAGGGTTATTATGTCTTTATTAGGAGCTCTCTACTAGAGTATTCGCCAAAGGGATGGATGATGAACCCACAAACAAGTAAAAGTATAGCTTAAGTATGTAAAAGACTTTTATAACCAAAGGAACCATGAATACTTACTAAGATACTCATTGAGGTACAAAGCATGTATTTGTCGAGGTACAAGCAGGGGAAGGTTACCGACAAGCCCGACACTTCTTCCCTAAACTCTCCCTCACATCTCTCCCTACTACTTTGCTAGAGCTAGCTAGGGCCTAAGCCCATGAAGTGGTGTTGCTCTTGCTCTTGCTTGGGTCTTCTTTTGCTCTTGTGCATTGTTGTAAAGAGGAAGGAGAGAGCCTCCTTTTTAGGTGGAGAGGAGGGGGTCCTTGGAAATGTGCTTGATCCCCATATGGAAGGAGCAAACCGCCTTTTAGGTACATTGAATCCACCCAATATCTATGGAACTGACGTAGCAATGGCGGTATCTGTCAACCAACCAAATTCTGGACTAAACAGGGCCAGTAGGGGTGCGGCCGCACCCTGGCTAATCCCGAATGCGCCCATCTATGTTGGGTCGCCTCTTGTGATCATTGTGACTCAGCCCATGGTGGTATTCTACAAAGATAAGGTGGATTTGCCTCGGTTATGGGCTTGTCTTCCTCTTGTATAGGCCCTAATTTGCCTAGTTGTGGGCCTCCTCCCCTTGGGCTCATGTCAGATGTCTACAATGTTGCATTTCTTTTATACTTTAGGCTCTTTTCCTATGTAATCTTGACATGTCCTCTTGTAAATGAAAAATCACCAAAATTTGTGGAATTGATTAGTTTTAAAGCCCTATTTCTAGGTTTGGTGTTTGTATGCTATGATTTTATGTGATAGTTGGTGGTTGAAAATGTGAGTTAAGGACCACCAACAGCCTGGTCAGATTTACAATGCTCAGACTTTCTTGCATGTGCTGTATAATTTGCATAGCTATGTGGCTCCTCCGTTAGGCATTACATCGACATGAGACTTGATCAGATGAATTTCGTTATGCATGTTTACCATACTATAGATTAGAAAGAGAACCGCACCAGGGATTCAAGTCTCAAGCATGTCATGGTGGTCAAAAGCTCCTTTTCTCAAGTATGAAGTCATGTTAATCATCTATAGTTAGAACTAGTATGTATTGGTAGTATTTGGATGACATTGAGTAGTGGGATTGCACTGCTCTCCTCTTATTTGCATGTATTAGATAAAATTTGTTGAACTTGTAAGAACCATGCAGCGATGAGTTCATACGAGCAAGTCTCGTTTTTCCTTGTTTTCCTGTGATGCTTGTTACTGTGTCGTATACAACTTTAAGTTTGGGCCCTATTTTTAAATCTAGGTCGGCGCGTAGGATTGTCTGGCCATTGAGAAACAACATGGGCCGAACTTTAGTGCACCATGCAACGTGACATACATCAAATGGAACTTTGTTTACTCCTCTGCTAATTTTCCAAGAACAAGGGAACATGGAGCCCCTGATTGAGCACCTCACAAACTTGAAGCTCCCCCAATCGAGTTTGGAGCACCTAAATAGGAGAGAATAAGGGAATAGGATTCACTTTCCTAAGACATGTTTACACATACGCCTAGAACTCGAGCGAGGCACCGTTTGGTTCCTCGAGAAAGAACTGTCACATTGGACGATTCACTTCCCCGAGACATGTTTACACGGTATACGCGATCCTTCAAGAACGCGAAGTCTCCGCCTACATAAACTGCTGGCCCTATTTCCCCAGTGCTCTTCACCTCGTCATAGTTGTGCATTCGTACTTCACTCTGATGCTGCATCTGTCATTGTTCATCTCACGTGCGCTCTGACTCTGCTTCTTCCTCGGCTACATCATGATGGATCAGCTCTCGATGGAGTTGGCCATGAACATTGCTGGTCACATCGCTGAACAGTCATATGCCCCCATGGATGACCTTGCCAGCCTACTAGCAACCTAATCGTTCATGCATAGGGTGTGCGGCACCACTGAAGTCGCCTGACGCATACCACTACACTAGGTGCTACAGCGTCAAGGTTTCTAGGAGTGACACTACTATGACAATGACTATCGTGCCCTACTCACCACTAGGCTGGCCAGTGTGGGCAACCTAGAGGCTTGCTAGCTTGCATCTAGTCTTCGTGGAAGCCCATAGGTCGTTGGCGCCGCTGATGGACTGGCTTCAGCACTCCGCCGAGGCAGGCTATAAACTTGGTATGTATGTCTATGCCCTCGTGCTCTATAGATCCAATACCGGTTGCGGCAATGACGACATTGCCCAGTGCCTGTTGAGGGAGCTTGAACATGCTGACGAAGCATAGTTCCACCAACACATGTACTGGCAGTTATAGGACATGGTGCCCCATGATGTAGTGCCCAGTCTTCGCTCCGTTCGTCGCCAGGACGGGCATCATCAATGCACAGGCGGTGGTGGTGGTGGTGAGCCCGTCATATTTAAAGTATGGGAGTTGTGGTCTAGGTTCTACAGCGAGGAGTGTAGGATCTCATGGGAGTGCAATAAGTTAATCACATCAATGTGGTAGATTAATTCTGAATTAGTGCATGTTAAGTTATGTTAAACATCTATGCATGGATATCTGTGGTTGGTGACTTTATTTTAATTTGGCAACAACATCAACTATATGTGTATCTCATTGTTCAAAGTCTGCTGCTGCTGATCATATTTTTTCTATACGTGCATGCACCCCTGCGTGCGTAAGAAAGTCGGGCCTCAGTACATTTGAATGCGTCGGACAGTATCCTCCATAGTTTTTTCTCTCTTTCCTGTGACGCTTGTTACTGTGTCATTTACAATTTTAAGTTTGACTAACTTTATAGGAAATAGTAACAACATCTATGACATAAAAGATCACACCAATTGGAACATAATCTTATCTAATTCGTGTGAAAGCAATCACACGAGTACAATCCAAAACATCACAAAAGATCTCGTCGAATCATGCAAATAGAACAGCATTTTATACCAAACCTGACAATGAGCTTAATCAAGAATCTTGATCCGTGAAGTGCCACCCTATGTATACATAAAGCCTGTATACTTCATAGCATATAGAAGGTCCACCCTGTGTATACATAAAGCCTGGCCTCACTCCCATTGTTTGATTCCACCTTGCATTGTGCAAAAAACCCTCACCTTGCCTCACAAAGTCTAGAACTCTGCCTCCACGTTGCTTGCAACTAAGGTCATGCCCATGAGCGCTACTCAAGGAACGGTCACCCGGCTCTAGTCCCTACTTACTCTAGTGTACTAGCTCTCCCCGCTTTGGAGGAGGTGGGGCCGATGGTGCGCCTTGCTTTAGTGTCGGCGGAGGAGGCATCGACGTCTAGTCGTGGGAGACCGGTGTTCCCATCGTGCTCTCACCCGCTGTCCCCTAGACTACCATTGCTCTCCCCATCACCCTTGATGATGACGCTGGCGCTAGAATCACTGGTGGTTCCCTTGTCACCACCACTCCTAGTGCACTCCACTTTGCCGTTGTCGCAGGCTATGTGGACTCCTCTGTTCTTGTTGGCCCACATTATGAGCGAGTCTCATGTATCCTTGTGCTCCCACTCGACGTCCACTGAGGACATGTCCAAGCGCTCTCTAGCCTACATTATGATGGACTTAGAGGACGATCATCAACATGGGTATGCAACTCCCATCCTCGAGAGCCAAAAATGGATGATATGCGCTAGCCGCTATGGCTTGCTAGTCTGCCCCCTTTGCCTAGAGAGTGTTCCCCATGGTTGGACATAGTCCATCATTAGGGAGCATGTCCTTTCTTAGGCCAACCGCTGCCCACATAGGACATATGCCGTCGATAAGAAGATTGTCTGCCATCATACGCTGGCAACGAACTAAGGCTAGATCACCGATGGGGCAGCCACCGATGATTCTGTGCCATGCGGCACTAGTTAGATTGGTTAATCGTTTGCCTTCTAAATTTGATCGCTCTCCCCCTTTTCATTTGGGCTTGAACTTGTCTTGCATTATGCAGCGATTCCTCCATGGCAACACCGCCCCTGTCGTGGGGCTTCCTACCGGT
Organism: Miscanthus floridulus; assembly: GCF_019320115.1. Classification (NCBI taxonomy): domain Eukaryota; kingdom Viridiplantae; phylum Streptophyta; class Magnoliopsida; order Poales; family Poaceae; genus Miscanthus; species Miscanthus floridulus. The sequence goes on from NC_089585.1 coordinate 38,254,472, forward strand.
GGTGCTAGAGAGTTGTCCTTTCACCATTCGCTGCCACCGAACCTGTCTATCCCCACACAACCCTCTAGTTCTAAAGTGGGTGAATCTTCAGGTGATGAAAAATATCATAAGTTATTGAAACATTACCATGAGGTCTGAGTAGCGTTGTTTGCGTCTAGGCTACACACCAACATGCTACATGGTGACTTGGTGGCCATGCGCGCTGCACTTGTCATGGCGCTATAGGAAGCCACCTAGGCATGAGAAGATAAGGCAGCTATGGTGTCTGAAGCCATTCGTCAAGCAGCTGCCATGATGCTGGCCATTGCCCAGCTTTAGTTTGGTGAAGCAGTGAACGTCCAGGTGGTGGAGCAGGTTTTTCCACTGGGATCGGACAATAATGAGATCGATGATCTCATCGAGACCCTCCAGCCAGCCACCAATGGTATCTTAGCGAAGTTGAACGTGGAGCAACTCCTGCACGCCCGCCTTGGCCCTTGATCTGTGAGACGTATCAGTAGTACTAGGAGTCATGACTAGGTATGATCTATGGGATGCCCTTCCAAATATGTGAACTCTTATTTGCATGTCTATGTGAACTTTTGCGGCACTTTGTATTAGGTGGGTTAAACTCTATTGATCATGGTCTAGCCCCCTGTTGGTTGCTTTTTCCTGCAGATTTCTTTCTATAGAGTTCACACGAGCAAGTCTCGTTTTTCCTTGTTTTCCTATGATGCTTGTTACTGTGTCATTTACAATTTTAAGTTTGGACCCTGTTTTTAAATCTGGGTCGCGTAGGATTGTTCGGCTGCTGAGAAACAATATGGGCTAGACTTTAGTGCACCATGCAATGTGACATACATCAAATGGACTTTGTTTACTCCTCTACTAATTTTCCAAGAACAAAGGAACATAGGGAAGGTAGTAAGGTCTAATGATGAACTCTGGTAGGATGCTACATCTACATACAAACAGGTATGGACTAATAACACAACAAATTGGCTAATTATTAGAAACTCTTGGAGATGCTCTAAGCACCCAATCTTGAAGAACGAGCACCTAGCAAACTTGAAGCACCCCCAATCGAGTATGGAGCCCTAGAACAGGAGAGAACTAGATGATTATAGATCTTCTGTTAATACAAGATCTACAAGATGATCTGCAATCATCAAGGTCAAGCTCCTTTTCAATGGTAGCACCTCACAAAGGACGGAGAAAGAGCACCTCATGAAACTTGCACCAGGATCTCAATGAGGTGCTTTATATTCCATAATATTGCTACCTCTAAGGATCGAGGGATGCAGATCTGCATCTTGATGCTCAATTGCAATAAGATTATGGAATCTAAAGCACCCAATCTTAAAGGCCTTCTCCAAACACTAGCATCCCTATGAGGTGCTTTATCTCCATCTTGAACCTCTCATAGGCTCTAGGCCATGAGAGATGCAAGGAGGAAGACAAAACACCACTAGGCGATGAAGAAAGATGATTGCCTCACAAGTGTGTGGATTGAGCCCAATAGGTGCATCCAGACCCGAGTTAAATAGGTCAGCCAAAGATGGAGAAGTGCAAGTAATGTCGATGCAAGTAGTTGGGAATTAACTCATGGTGACTTTACCACCAATAGACCAAATCTGACCGAGCTCGATACATCTCACTCTTCACTCTTCAGTTTGCCCCTCGACTGTTGTGACTACTTGGATTGGAATCAAATAAGTATAGAAAAGACCTATCACAACTGCACTAGGCATTCAAGTCTCAAGCGTGTTAGAAGCTCTTTTTCTTGATTCACTTCTTGTGTCCATCTTTTCTACCACATTCGCTTCACTCTTACATTTTACTGTGCTCATAAGAAATTTTGATGCGACACATTTCATCTCGTCGAACACTATATAGTATAGAGCTATGAGCAAAACTATTACCTACAGAGTGCACTCAATCAATTTGCATCAGTTGTAGTAGTAGTAGTCATGAGTGGCTTTGATCTATGTTGAACCCAGCTCATCTTATTTTTGTGTATTTGATAAGATTTGTTGAACTTGCAAGAACCATGCATCAAAGATTATTTTTATTTAGAATTTTTATACTTCACAGGATCACACAAGGTTCGGGCATCTAAAATCTTGACTACCCGGATGATGTGCTCCTGCATTCCTGCATAGACGCATGTGTGTGGGTGGCATTAGAAGCCTGTTATAGCAGGGGATGTCACCTTTTGACCCATTGCATTGATATGACGGGGCGAAGCCCCACCACCCACCCACACAAACATCTTGGTCGTGGGATGGTCGACGTCCCCCAAACTATAGCAGCAGAGACAAGGGCAAGAGGGAAGGTTATACACCTTTGCCTTCTCTCTCCAGAGCTCTTGAAACTTAATTTGCTAAACATTCATGGGTGCCATTGATCTTTGCTAAAGCCAACTTATGTCTTCGATAAAATTTACTGACCTTGAAAGAACCATGTAGCAAGGAGTACATATGAACAAGTCTCGCCTTGATGTAATGCAGAATGGAGGAGCCAAAGCTATTGACTTTTACTGTGAATGCAAGAAAGTCCGGCTGCTGAGTATTTATCTCGTAGTACAGTAGAGTGTCTTAGCAATTTGTCTGCCCCTTGACTGCCATGACTACTTGGATTAGAGTCAAATAAGTATAGAAAAGACCTATCACAACCGTACCAGGCATTCAAGTCTTAAGCATGTCATGGTGGTCAAAAGCTCTTTTTCTCAATTCACTTCTTGTGTCTAGCTTTCCTACCGTATTCGCTTCATTCTCATATTTTACTGCGCTTCCAAGAAAGTCCGAATGTGACACATTTGATCTCATCGGACACTATATAGTACAGGGCTCCTTAGTTAGGCATTACATTGACATGAGACTTGATCAGATGAATTCTGTTATGCATGTTTACCATACTATATATTAGAAAGAAAACCAAAAAGAAACCTATAGGCAAAACCAACCAATAGAGGCTAGAAACCAGCTACCAATTGACCAGAGGATCTGATCTACACCATGCTCAACAGAGTTTAACCCACCTAATACAAAGTTCAACAAAACTAAACACATACATGCAAATTAGACTTCACTAATCAAAACCTCTATACATTTGAACACGTCTCACATAAAATGCAAGGGAAGATACATAATAAGGAAGAGTAATAACATGTACTCCATCTGTAACAAACCAGGTTTTTGGTAAAGCAAAAAATACAAACTTTTTAAAATTTTTCCTGCAACGTGTGAAACATGTAATTGCTAGGTCAAACATGAGTCCAACTTGCTAACAAGACGTTGCATACATGTAGATGGTTTGTAGGTGATTGCCAGAGTTTTCGAGTTGTCCTGTGTTTGAGTCTTGATTATTGTTGGAGAGCACAACCCATAGCAACCTCCTTGTGATCCTCACAGGATTATTTCGAGTCTTCCATGAATCTCTCTCTATAATCCCAAACCCCACTAGAACCTAGACTTGCCATTTATATTTGTGTCGACCATTGGACCAGAGTCCCTAAACCCTAAGACCCCTAATAGACCACCACAATGAGTAAGCATGTTGTTAATACATGCGGGTACACACATATAAGACCTAGGAGTAGGAGAACAAAGGAAAAGACCCTCTCCTCTAGTCGCCAGTGGAAATCATCTCGAGCCCACTCTTGGAGCTCACATCTCAGGTACCATCAATACCCCTCTCTTGAAATTCCTATTCAAACTCCATGTGGATTTCCCCAAATTTCCCCCCAAATTTCCCCTTCGAGTCTTACCGAATATCCCCTGAAAAATTCCCATCCGAACACTCATGGAAAATTTTGTCTTGAGTTTATATGAATCTCTTTGAAAGATTCCTCGAACACCGCCTTATATTTCACCTTGGAAATCCTTCTCAAGATGTGGTGAATTCTTCTCAAATCCAAATTCAAAACCATTTAAACATCAATTGGAAAATCTATTCCCTTCTCTCTTCTCTCCCCTCATGCCTTGGCCCGGCCCAGCACTCCCTCACTTCCCCTTCTTTCTGCATCGGCCCAGCAAGCTGCTGGAGCCCAACCGAGCCCCCCCTCTCCTTGCCCCACCGGCCCATCTCACACCCCACAGGCCTAGCTCACCAGCCGTGTGGCCTACCAGTGCCATGGCCTAGCCTTGCCCCTAGGCGCCCCTTGCCAACCCTAGACGAGGGTAGCTCCTAGCGCTGCTGCCACTCGCACGCTGTGCGACGCGCACACCAGCGCCCCTCACTCGCACCTCGCCTGCTCTGCTCCTCGATTCATGCCGCATGTCCCTGCCTGTGCATGGATGTCGAGGATCATCGGCACCCCTTGGAAGCCCTAACCCTCGTGCTATAAAAGCCACAGCAGTCGGCGCCTCTCTCGGACCCCCAATAGCCACCGCTGCTCCATCCCTCTCCCTCCTTGCTCCGCCCTACCCTGCTGCACAGCCACGTTGGTCAGCCATCGCTGGCCATGGCCCTCCACTACCTCGCTGCATGGCCGCTCCTAGCTGAGCGCCATGTCCACTCGAACACTGACCTTGACACCGTCCACAACGTCGCCCGAGCCTGCATACACGGCAACACCACCAGCATGCCTTGCCGAGCCACTCCACTCTAATGTCAAGCGCGTCCACCACCATGGACCTGGCCTCTACCACAGTGTCATGTGCATCGCACGCCACTGCTTCCCCACCATGGACGCATAGTTGCCCACGCTGATAACCCACAAAGCCAAGGGCACCAGCATCGGCACCCTGCTGGTTGCTCCCCCACCATGGCCACCCACTAGTGCCTCCACTCCAAGCCCCATCATCACGCAGCACCTCTGAGCTGGTGTCATGCCCCTCCTAGTCCATCGGACCTCGCTGTTCTGCAGCAGCACGTCGCTGTTGAGCCTCCATCCTCTGATGACGGTGAGCCTCCCAAAGCCAAGCTTTCGCCTTTCCTTACACCGCAGTGGAGTTTGTGCCTAAGACTAGCCTTCGTGCCACGTTCCTTCACTTTGCAGGGAAGCAGCAGGCCTTGTAGCACCCTTCACCAACTCCGTCAACCCTCCGGCCACCCGCTGCTCTAGCCTAACCAGCCGTAGTCGACCCTGGCCACCTGCAGCCAGCTATGGCCATGACTAGCAAGCCACAGTTGGCTAGCAACAAGCTGTAGCCGGCCAGAGGAGGCCGCAGCAAGCCGTTGCCAATCAGGACATGCTCTGGTAGGACACCTATGGCCATAGCATGCCCGGATGCCATGACCAACCCCCAAATCGACTATGTCAAGCCTTGAACCAAACCTCGCCAAGCGGCTACGACGACGTAGCTATGCTGCCGACAACGAGCCTAACCCACGTCGAGCGACCTATAGTCTGCAAGCCCCCGGTGAGCTACACGAACCAAGCTCCTACCTTTATCGCTGAGGCCGCCTTGCCCATGCCTGCCCGACCTTCAAGCCGCTGTTGCAAACCGAAGCCGGACCATCCTAAAGCCCTACATATTGCTGGCCCAAGACCAATGACCCCTCCATGTGTCTGGCCTTTGAGCCATGTTTTTCTACAGGGACCTCGTCAACAACACAATACCAACGCTCTTGGACACATCACACACACGCACTCATCATGTCATTCCATTGCACTCATGCCTCGGATGACACTAGCATGAGCCTGTTTACGTTGCATAGAAAAACACCATGCCATGACCTTGGATGCCCAACCATAGCACATTGTTGCCACCGCTACACGCTCGTGTGAGGCCTAGCCCACCCTTTTGTGACCACCATGAGCTCGAGTACACCGAGAACGCCACATCCTAGCCACAGCCATGACCGAACTCCTGGAGGCCATACACAACACCTAGACTGCCCCTGTTTAGCTGATGCTAGCGTAACCCTTGCTTTTCTGCTTGGGAGGCATATAGGTGTGCCTTGGACTTGCCTAACCCCCACACATGGACAATATTAACACACTTCGTAGTCCCCTACACCACTGTGACCTCCCAACCATGCCATCGCGATCGTGACCATAGCCAACGCACGGACTCACGCCTTGCTAGTGGCCTCGATGTTCATGGCCCTTGGCTGTCGTCTCGACGCCCCTGTGCAATAGCTGATAGCCACACCGCACTCATGGAACCTCACATGCCCAAGCCTCCACAAGGATCCGACTCGCCATCTATTTGTGCGCTTGGACACCTTCACCCTATAAAGAATGCCAATGGTGCCAAGTCCCCCAATCACACATGGACCTAGAGCATCGCAGCCATGGACACTTGCCCTCACCTTGCCAACCGAAGACCAAGATAGAGCCTTTTATGGCCGCTCGCCGCCCGGGCATGCATGCACTCACACATAAGCACCGTAATGGCTTGGCATGTGCCTTGCCGCCACTACAATCGACCACTGCCATTCATGCTCACACACACACCATCCCAAGAGCTCCAGCCTTGCTTTGCCCCATCATTCATGGACGCACGCCATGAGCCGTGGACTTATGCACGCTCACTTGCATGTGGTGACGCACGGCTGTGCCTCCACATGACGTTGCATGAGCCTCGGGACCACACCACCATGGCCGTTCGCATACCCATGCGCAGTCCTAAGCTGAGCCACGTGTGCGAGCCAACGCCATAGCCACTGGAGCTAAGTCCATGAACAACAGCCATCATTCGACGAAGCCTTAGCCACGTCTTTGTAACACCTCAGGTGTTAGCCTTGCATAACTTGACTTGCATAACATGAGCATGATCATCACGCATTCATAAACAAGCATTTACAATTGAAACATTTGATTGAAACATCTGCAACATTTGCTTGTTATCGCATGTTTCATTATCATATGCAACCTTTCTCGTTATTTCATGTCTCCATGTGTGTCTACAAATGATCATGAATGAAAACATGTACTTGGTAGATGTGAGTCACAAAAACATGTAACCACACTTGGGTTAGCAATTAGAACATTGTTCATGAAAGTCACTTTTCTTAATCAAGCCTTCAAGGCATGTTTCCTATGATTGCCCTAACTAGCTCTATGAGTGACTACTACATAAAATGATTGAATGACCTTGCAAATTGCTTAAACATGCTTAGGATATCATTATGAACAACTTTGGTATTTAGGGCTAGGGTTAATTTGGTCATTTAGTCATGGTTTGAGTATGTATCATAATTTCAAAGTGACATGTTTGACTAAAGTTGAACTAGGTGCTAGAGACCTTGCATGGAGGAGTTCACTAAAGCAAAGTTGTAGTGTTTGACATAAGGAACAACTTTTATTTTTAGATCATGGACTGATTTAGCTCCTAGCAGGCTTGAATAGGTCCCACAAAAATCAGAAAAATCAACCTTGGCAACACTTAGTCGTTTTTGTTCTGAGTCATGCCCTAACAGTGTTGTCAGCCCGACCTTTGGTACGTTATAACTCAGTTTATGTTGCGAATTAGCACGAGATCATTGAACAACATTTGGAGATGGTACTTAGGACTACAACTTTTGTTCTGAATGAATTCACTGAATCACTTTGCTTAGGGAGTTAATTCAATTGCAAAACACGTCGTCAGGCTCGGCATGTCGTGACTAATGAACTAAATCGAAGCCGTTCGGTGGCCGACCGGCGCCAGAGCACGAACGCCACGCGTCCACGGCGATGGCCGCGCGTCGCCAACGCCCTAATCACGTAGGCCACGACGTGCCTGGGCGCGGCCTTAACCCCGCCAGCGTCTGCCTGAGCCATCCCGCGCCCTCATTTTGCTTTTCCCGGCCTCTCTTCCTCGCCGTAGCAGCAGCCGAGCTCCCGCAGCTCCGCCATCGCCATAGCCGTGCACAAGCTCGCGCCTAGCCACTCCATCACCACCGCAGCACTCCATCGCCACCCCAGCAACCCCCTGCCTCCTCCCGTGCCTGCTGACAGCATTTGGTAAGCACCAGCGTCGTGCGCAAGCTCGCCAGAGCTCCACCACCAAGTCCGTCACCGTGGTTGGGGCATGTCCCTCCACCGTAGACTGTGTAGCCATGCGCGTTAGGTTCACCTGAGTTCAGGGAAGCTCATCCGTGCCCCTTTGTGCCTCGCTGTGGCCTCCACCGGCGTACCGCCGTAGTCCAACCCGCCGCTCCACCATGGCTACCGCCGTCATCTCTAGAGTCGACAATAGGGCTGGCCAACTGGCTCATTAGATGCGCTAGGTCGAGTAGAAAGTTTGGTGAAGATGTCACCGCCGGCAACCTCGCCGTCGACGAGCTCTGGCCATGTCCGTAGAGAGGCGCCTCTGGCTCTGTTTCCGTCTCGATGACGTGTGGGTCCAACTGACGCGTAGGTCCCACCGGTCAGCGACTCCATGTTTTAAATCCAGTTCAGTTTGAATGCAGATTTCACATGTTTTTGTAATTTTTGTATCTTCAACTTGATGGCTCCATAAATTGTGAAATAAATTTGTTAGTGTTCCTTAGGAAGTGTAGTATTTAGGACAAATATGTTTTTAACATTTACAGTAGAAGGTTTTGGAGATTTAAATAGGGATTTGAAATGTGCTTTTGAATGCATTCAAATTTGTTTATTTTATATCTAGAGTTCCTTTGCTCCAAAAATTATGAAATTTTTGTGGTAAGCTAGTCTTAGCATATGTGAGCTCTGGTAAAAATTTGAGGACCAGTGCATGTGTAGATTTATAGTTATAGATTTTTCTTTTATGAATAGTTAATCCTTACATGAATTTTTATAAATTATTTATGAGTCCAAAATTCATGAAATTTGTTGGAGGTAATCCTAGTACCATATGGATGCTAAGAAAAATAGGAAATCTGTTGCTTGACACTTTTCAATAGGATTTTCCATTTATGCTATTTCAAGCCTTGCTGCCTTATCATTTTTGTATAGGATGTTTTACTTGGTAAAATGACATGAAACTTTTATAGTTGTCCTTTGATACCATTAGTAAGGCACTGTAAATTTTTGAGAATTTATTAAGTATATCTGATATATGTTTATTATTTAACCTAGATATCTAAATAAAATAATAAAGGCAATTAAATAAATAGTTTGGGCTTCACCATTATATTATCTTAAATGTATTTGGTATGCTTAAACTATTGGTACATTCTATGTTGTCAAATTTTGAATGATTACATGAAGTAGAAGTATTATTACTTTATATTGCATATTAAATAGTTCTGGACTGATTCTAGAGTTTGATGAGTTGCATGTTGAAACTGATGTGTACTGTAAAAATGGTTAATAACAAAGTTGTAGAGAATTTGATAAGCTTTCCAGAAAGTCTAGGATCACTGTTTTTGGATTAGTAGAACTCCAGTTATGAGTGAAACAAGTAGCTACTGTTTGTCGCATAGTCGATGCATTGTAGAAGTAGTTAAGTAATAATCGAGAAGAGATATGCACCTACTCAATAAACATGATGCACTTGTTAACATTTATGCATTCATAATACTTATGCCATACTCATGCATCTAGGATCGGAGGAAGAGATCACGTTGCTGGAATTCGAAGAAGCAGAGGAAGGGAACCAGCAGGAGGATCCAGGGTCGAATAAATGCTTAGCCATGCTTAGACTGGTAGAAGTCGAGTGATGTCCTGTCACCTGCGAGATATAGGTGGATACCGGAGCACGGTTGGCTATATCTGCCATCGTGGAACAGAACCTTGAGGTAAAAGTAAATCAAGACCGGATAGGAGGTCGATAGAGAAGCAACAAGACATGGAAGTCTTGGGTGTGGATCTATCCCCGTCTGTGTCGATCAAGGACCATATCGTTGTTGGAACTTCTGACAAGATTGAACGCATGCCTCTCACTTAGCTGGCCGGATAACTCGTTCTGACTATGAAGCCAAGTAATTCAACTCAGGCCGGGAATCGTTCTATTGTGCGCTCCTTCCGGGGAACGATCAGACTGAGCCCAAGGGCAGGCTTGGCCTGAGCATCCTGGCATCTGGTGTTCCAGATTGTGCGGTGCAGTACAGACCCACGAAATGTGTACCAGAGTTGTACCAAAGGTGACCTAAGGCTATCGTGGCTGGTAGACCTGGGTTTGTGTTAGGAATAAATTCCCAGCTGGTTGAAATCGATTTGAATCGCCGTCTCTCCTGGATAGTGAGAAACTTGACTAGCTCCAACATCGTAGTAACTGTGTTATGAAACATGATGGTTCGAATGAATATGGAATTACAACACCTGCTATGGTTACTATTGTATGCTTCTAAATGATATACCACATGTTTGGCACAGGATAGTTGCTAATCTAGAAATGAATAGTTATAATTAACTTGATAAAGGAATCATAATTGTACAACGGATCAATTGCCTTTTATGCAAAATGTTGTCAAGTTACGTCCACTTATACAGCCTTGCATAATCCTTGGAGTCATTTTATTTCTGGTTCATGATGGGTAAGTCTAGCTGAGTACCTTCATGTACTCAGGGTTTATTTTCCCATTGTTGCAGATGGCACTGTGTATCATGGGTATTGCAAGAGTTGCTTCTATCCCGCCGTGGATGAGGAGTAAGCCTTGGGTAGGCTTCTTTAGTAATTCCTATCTTTGCTTTTGTGGACCGTGATCTGGCTTAGCACTGTATCAAACTATGTTGGAAACTTTATCTTCGAACTTAATTGCTTCCACTTTATTTATCAAACTTGGTTTGTAATAACTTTTATTCGTACTCTGATGATGAAAAGTATCTGTGAACGTTATGTAATATGTGGCATGTATGTTGAATCCTGTACGATCTTGGTTGTTGTAAATCGTTTATCGAGACCCATCGTGGTACTCGACGGACTACCGGGTTTATATGGGTTCAAGTATAACAGTGCGACCGCTTGCGGATTGCCATTGTACTTGTATTCTTATAAATTGGTCGGTTCTGCGATAGCTGGTATCGGAGCAAGATTCAACGTTAATTGTCACAAGTGTATTTAAAACAAAAGTTTTTGTTTTCCAAAAACCCTTCTCTAGCAACTATTAGTTATATAATAGGTATTTGAAATCTAAAGTATGCCAATGATCACTTTCTTTATGCCCAAATTAAGGACTATTAAGTGGCTATTTAAGTACTAACATGGGGGGTTTTTACTTCATCGTCCATACGGCGTGCTATTGTATGGATGCCATTCACTTGAGTGGTAATGTATGGATCAAATGCCTCTACACCAAGGTAAGATGAGTGTATGACCGCAAGATGGGAGCGTGCGGTCGGGAAGAGTTAGCTTTGGTATGGCTATGTATGCATGCTTGCATGTGTATATGGTACGTATTTAATTGTGGGTTTAAATTATTGTCAGGTAGATTGATATGGAAGTATATGTATGGGTATACATATATGAAAGTATTTACAATTACATTCTGCATATTTCATTATGGGTTTAGGGCTGAAATGAAATTTTATGCAGGTACACTAACAATGAAACATGTAGCTCGATTAGTTATGCTATTTATGAGAGAACGTATGTATGCCACCGTGTCTACCGTTAGAAACAAATTTTTACTAAGTTTGTGAGGACGTACGGCATGAGCATGCATCATGTTAAATTACCATTCACATAATTACATTGTTCCTCCCCTTATAAAATTCTTACTCGGTTATGTAACTCTTATCCATTATGGCATTGTCTCACCAAGGGGTACATGTTAATGGTGCAGATGGCACGCACCAAGCAGACTGCTCGCAAGTCCACTGGAGGCAGAGCTCCTAGCCGTCAGCTTGCTCCACGTACCCATCAACATCACACATTCCTTGGAGAGTTTGGGATGCCTACACTCTTGTGGAGAGTGCTCAGCTATGTAGGCTATCCTGATGGAATGGAACCCCGCTACTTCTGGGCGAATGAGCGGTTGGGAGAAGGTCTCTTAGTTACTGTGGAGGCCATTGTTCATCCCTGAGGTGACGATTCTGAGTGGACAGGCTGGTGTTATGAGTCAACTGGCAGGACTGCTGAAGAAGCAGCTGGCAGGGCAGCCTTTGGGATCCTGAGAGATATAATGGATCGTTTTCCTCAGGAGCTAGCAGCCGCTTTGGTTGGAGTTTTTCCTGAGGGGCAACCCCTCCACTCACTCATGGCAGCAGGCAAGAGGAAGACCCTTGGAGATTGGTGCAGCAGAAGGGCTAGAACAAGTGATAACCCTGCCATGAAGCACCATGTTCGCAATGATGAGAGTGTTAGATGGAGTTGAAGGTAGCCTCAGACATGTATCTGGTGCTCTTGGTCATGCCCGTGAGGACCGACGTTCAGCTTCAGAGGGAGCACAGACGCTGAGATTGAGAGGCTCACTGAAGAGATGACTCGGTTAACTCACCAGCAAAACGCAGCTTGGTCTAGGGAAGATGTCCTGAGAGCTCGATAGTTTGAGCTAGGACAGCAGCTGGCCAATGCGGAAGAATACAACGATAATCTACATGAAGAGGTTCATCTACTAAACAATCAGCTCCACCCTTATGTCCCACCTGGAGCTGCAGAAATGGATCTAGAAGGGTACGACGAAGAAGAAGAAGAAGTGGAGCCTGAAGAAGAAGTAGAACCTGAGGAAGGAGATGATCCTACGTCTGACCTCGATAGTGATCATGATGAGGATTAGATCGCTTAGCACTTAGTGGAAGGACTAATGTATCCCCTTTATTCATGTAATGGACCTGTAGTTCGAATTTGGCATTAGTAACCAGACTATCATGTAATGTTGATTAATCGCATGTTTGGATGAACATCAGTGCAATTCCAGTCCTTTGTCGGTAATTACGATTTAAATTTGCATGCGTTATGAGCGCGATAAGTGGTCAAATTGGTGATGTCATGTTGTGAGAATGAATTGTTATGCCTCTGTTTTTATTGTGCTTTTAAGAATTTTCTCCAGTAATTTTAGTTTGACATGAGTACCTAATTCATCTACAATCTCTTGACATCCACCAATAATCACTTGTTGTTGCAACTTCGTAGATGACGTGCACCCATGCTGGAGCTGGTGGTAGCCAGGATGGCAACCATGATGACTTGCCACCCCCACCGCCGCCGTCTGCTCAGGAGTTCTTTACCCAGTTCCTAGGGAGCCAGAGGACAATGGAAGAAGCTTTGCACCTTATCGCGCAAAACACTGCTCGTGGCCACCCACATCAACCAGGGGTCGAGCCAAATCAGCACAGTACATTCAAGGAGTTTCTGGACACGAAGCCTCCGATCTTTAAGGTGGCTGAGGAACCACTGTAGGCCAATGAGTGGCTGAATACCATTGAGCAAAAATTTTATCTGCTAAGGGTCATAGAGCACCTGAAAGCTGAATATGCTTCTCATCAGCTGCAAGGACCAGTAGGAATCTGGTGGACACATTTCCTGTCATCCCTGCCTGCTAATGCGCGAGTGACCTGGGAACAGTTTAAGCTGGCTTTTAGGGGACACCATATTCCCCCAGGCCTGATGCGCATGAAAGCTACCGAATTTATGAGGCTCACTCAGGGAACAAAGTCACTCACAGAATATATGCACGCATTCAACAACTTGTCAAGATATGCTCCCAGTTTCGTGGATACCGAGGAGAAAAAGATAGAGAGTTTCAAGCGAGGTTTGGGTACCAAACTGATGAAGACTATAGGCAAATTCTCGATGTGTCACGTACAATGAGTTTATTAGTGATGCCTTGACCCAACAAAACCACAACAACATGCATGCAGTTGCTAAAGGTCACAAGAGGGCATATGAGGCCGGTGCATCCGGATCTTTCCAGTCAAAAGCACCTATCACAGCTAGGCCACAATTCCGTCCACCTGCACCCAAGTTTAGGCCTCCACCACCGAAAGCTCAGAATAATAGGCCACAAAAACCATTCCATAAGGCGTTCACTATTGCCTTACCAAAAGGAAATGGCAATCAGGACAGCTCCACCGGATTCAAAGTAATCAACCATGTTTCAACTGCAACCAACTGGGTCATTGGTCCAAGGAATGCCCCCACCCCAAGAGGAATGGCAACCCAAATCAGAACAATCAGAGGCAGGTGAATGCCAGGGCACATTAGGGACAAGTGCATTATACCGCTATGGAGGAAGTGCCCGCCGAAGAAGTTGTCACGGCTGGTATGTTTCTCATCAACAAGCATCCCACTGTTGTTTTATTTGATTCAGGAGCTTCTCATTCATTTATGAGTCAAGCATTTGCATCTAGACATGATCAAGAAATAATAGAAGTAAGCAAAGGGGGTTTTAACATAAGTTCAGCAGGGGGAACTGTTACTACCAAAAAGATAGTAAAAAATGTACTCATCTCGATACAAGGGAGGGAGTACACAATAGATTTGATAATATTGCCGGGGTTGTCGATAAGTGTAATCTTAGGCATGAATTGGATGAAGTATCATGGTGCTCTTATTGACACTAGCACCCATACTATCATGTTGAGAGAACCCACGGGAGGGAATGCTTTTCTAGTACCACTCTCCCACGATTTCGAACCCCAACATTTAGCCTATGCTATCCAAACCACCACTAGTATGTGATATCCCCGTGGTTTGTGAGTTTCCGGATGTATTCCCAGAAGAATTACCAGGTCTACCATCGGATAGGGACAGTGGAATTTAAGATTGAATTAGTGCCTAGGTACCGCACCCATATCCTAGAAGGCCCTATAGAATGCCACCCAATGAGTTAGCAGAACTTAAGGTTCAATTGCAAGATCTATTGGACTAAGGGTCTTATCCAACCTAGCTCATCTCCGTGGGGATGTCCCAGCCTTGTTTGTGAAAAAGAAGGATAAGTCACTGAGAATGTGTGTAGATTACAGACCACTCAATGTTGTGACCATCAAGAACAAATATCCGTTGCCCCGCATAGACATCTTGTTCGATCAGCTAGTGAAGGCAAAAGTATTCTCCAAAATTGATTTGAGATTAGGTTACCATCAGATAAAGATCAGACCAGAGGATATACCTAAAACTGCTTTCTCTACTAGGTACGGCTTATACGAGTATTTGGTTATGTCTTTCGGACTAACAAATGCTCTAGCCTATTTCATGTACCTGATGAACTCAGGTATTCATGCCCGAACTTGATAAGTTCGTGGTCATGTTTATCGATGACATATTGATTTATTCAGAAAATGAGTCAGATCATGAGGAGCATCTGAGGATTGTCCTATCCAGACTAAGGGAGCATAAGCTATATGCCAAGTTTAGCAAATGTGAATTTTGGATGAGCAAAGTACCTTTCTTAGGTCACATTTTATCAAGAGATGGAATCTCAGTAGACCCATCCAAAGTACAAGAGGTCATGGATTGGAAAGCCCCAACTTCGGTTCATGAAGTTCGGAGTTTTCTAGGGTTAGCAGGATACTATCGCCGGTTTATTCCAGACTTCTCAAAGATAGCTAAGCCTATGACCAGGACTACTTTAGAAAGATGAGAAGTACAAATGGACACAAGAATGTGAAACAACTTTTCACACCCTTAGAACTTTGTTGACTACAGCGCCTGTGCTAGCACAACCAGACATTGAAAAGCCTTTTGATGTATTTTGTGATGCATCAGGAATAGGTTTGGAATGTGTGCTTATGCAAGATGGGAGAGTTATTGCATATGCTTCTCGGCAATTGAGAAAACATGAAGTCAACTACCCTACACATGATTTGGAACTTGCAGCCGTTGTCCATGCATTAAAGATATGGAGACATTACTTGTTGGGCAATGTATGTCATATCTATACTGACCACAAAAGTCCTCAAGTATATCTTTACCTAGCCTGAGCTGAACATGAGACAACGAAGATGGTTAGAATTGATTAAGGACTATAATTTAGAAGTGCATTACCATCCAGGGTAAAGCTAATGTAGTAGCCGATGCACTTAGTCGGAAGTCCCATTGCAACACTAGTGGAAGCATTGTTGGAAGATGGATTCAACTTGTTACATCCTGCTATACTACACAATATCACAATCAGTTGTTCACTTGAGAGCAAAATCATAGAGCTACAGCAGACAGATGTAGGAATAAGTCACATCAAGAGAAAAATGCAAGAGCAAGAAACCAAACATTTTAGATTGGACTGAAAGAGGTGTATTATGGTTTGAGGACCGACTAGTGGTACCAAAAGACCATGAGCTAAGGAATCAAATTTTAGAAGAAGCTCACTCATCCAAATTGTCTATCCATCCGGGATAGTAGTAAAATGTATCAAGATTTAAGAACCCGTTTTTGGTGGACTAAGATGAAGAAAGAGATCGCAGCCTATGTTGCTAGGTGTGATAACTGCAGTAGAGTGAAAGCCAGTCCATATGAAAACTGCTGGATTACTTCAGCCATTGCCTATTCCAGGATGGAAATGGGAGGAAATCAGCATGGACTTTATCACAGGCCTTCCAACGATGCCACAAGGTCACGATTCAATATGGGTTATTGTTGATCGTCTCACCAAGTCAGCACATTTTGTACTAGTTCACACAACATATCACGTGGGGAAATACTCTGAGTTATATGTTTCCCAGATCGTGAGACTGCATGGAGTACCCAGGACCATAATCTCAGATCGAGGACCATAGTTCATAGCTCGTTTCTAGGAGCACTTACACTAGGCTTTGGGAACCAAGCTAATCAGAAGTTCAGCTTATCATCCGCAAACTTCAGGACAGACAGAGCGAGTGAACCAAATCCTAGAAGATTTACTTAGAGCTTGTGTTATATCTTCAAAAGGTTCATGGGAGAAATGGTTACCTTTAGCTGAATTCTCCTATAACAACAGTTATCAAGCGAGTATCAAAATGGCTCCATTTGAAGCCTTGTATGGCAGAAAGTGCAGAACTCCATTGAATTGGATTGAGCCCGGATGAAAGGAGATACTTTGGTATTGATTTTGTCAATGAAGCCGAAGAGCAAGTACGTATCATCCAACAACACATGAAGGCAGCTCAATCAAGACAGAAGAGTTATGCCGACAGAAGAAGAAGACCACTAACTTTTGAAGTGGGTGACTATGTATACTTGAGAGTATCACCCATGAAAGGTGTGAAAAGATTTGGGATGAAAAAGAAGCTTTCACCAAGATATGTAGGGCCATACAAAATTTTGGAACGAAAAGGGAAGGTTGCGTATAAGTTACAACTTCCACCAGAGATGAGTGCAATCTTTGATGTGTTCCATGTTTCTCAGCTAAAGAAATGTCTTCGAGTACTAGAAGAAGCTATTGCACCCACCAACGTGCAGCTTCAATCGGATTTGACCTATGAAGAAAAGCCAATTCGAGTATTAGAAGAGATGGAGAGAGTGACAAGGAGTAAGATTATTAAGTTCTATAAGGTGGTGTGGAACAATCATAGTGAACAAGATGCTACGTGGGAAAGAGAAGATTATCTACGAGAAGTTTATCCCGCCTTTTTCCAAGAATGGTAGGTCTTGCAAATCTCGGGACGAGATTTTTATAAGGGGGAGGGGCTGTAACACCTCGGGTGTTAGCCTTGCATAACTTGACTTGCATAACATGAGCATGATCATCACACATTCATAAACAAGCATTTACAATTGAAACATTTGATTGAAACATCTGCAACATTTGCTTGTTATCGCATGTTTCATTATCATATGCAACCTTTCTCGTTATTTCATGTCTCCATGTGTATCTAGCAAATGATCATGAATGAAAACATGTACTTGGTAGATGTGAGTCACAAAAACATGTAACCACACTTGGGTTAGCAATTAGAACATTGTTCATGAAAGTCACTTTTCTTAATCAAGCCTTTAAGGCATGTTTCCTGTGATTGCCCTAACTAGCTCTATGAGTGACTACTACATAAAATGATTGAATGACCTTGCAAATTGCTTAAACATGCTTAGGATATCATTATGAACAACTTTGGTATTTAGGGCTAGGGTTAATTTGGTCATTTAGTCATGGTTTGAGTATGTATCATAATTTCAAAGTGACATGTTTGACTAAAGTTGAACTAGGTGCTAGAGACCTTGCATGGAGGAGTTCACTAAAGCAAAGTTGTAGTGTTTGACATAAGGAACAACTTTTATTTTTAGGTCATGGACTGATTTAGCTCCTAGCATGCTTGAATAGGTCCCACAAAAATCAGAAAAATCAACCTTGGCAACACTTAGTCTGTTTTTGTTCTGAGTCATGCCCTGACAGTGCTGTCAGCCCGACCTTTGGTACGTTATAACTCAGTTTATGTTGCGAATTAGCACGAGATCATTGAACAACATTTGGAGATGGTACTTAGGACTACGACTTTTGTTCTGAATGAATTCACTGAATCACTTTGCTTAGGGAGTTAATTCAATTGCAAAACATGTCGTCAGGCTCGGCATGTCGCGACTGACGAACTGAATCGAAGCCGTTCGGTGGCCGACTGGCGCTAGAGCGCGAACGCCGCGTGTCCGCGGCGACGGCCGCGCGTCGCCAACGCCCTGATCGCGCAGGCCACTGACGCGCCTAGGTGCGGCCTTAACCCCGCCAGCGTCTGCCCAAGCCATCCCAGCGCCCTCATTTCGCTTTTCCCGGCCTCATCTTCCTCGCCGCAGCAGCAGCCGAGCTCCCGCAGCTCCGCCATCGCCATAGCCATGCACAATGCTCGCGCCTAGCCACTCCATCACCACCGCAGCACTCCATCGCCACCCCAGCAACCCCCTTGCCTCCTCCCATGCCCGCTGACAGCATTCGGTAAGCGCCATGCGTCGTGCGCAAGCTCGCCGGAGCTCCACCGCCAAGTCCTGTCAGCGTGGCTTGGGGCACGTCCCTCCACCGTAGACTATGTAGCCATGCGCGTTAGGTTCGCCTGAGTTCAGGGAAGCTCGTCCGCTGCCCCTTTGTGCCTCGCCGTGGCCTCCACCGGCGTACCGCCGTAGTCCAGCCCCGCCGCTCCGCCATGGCCGCCGCCTTCATCTCTAGAGTCGACAATAGGGTCGGCCAACTGGCTCATTAGATGCGCTAGGTCGAGTAGAAAGTTTGGTGAAGATGTCACCGCCGGCAACCTCGCCGTCGACGAGCTCTAGCCACGTCCGTAGAGAGGCGCCGCCGGCTCTGTTTCCATCTCGATGACGTGTGGGTCCAACTGACGCATAGGTCCCACCGGTCAGCGACTCCATGTTTTAAATCCAGTTCAGTTTGAATGCAGATTTCACATGTTTTTGTAATTTTTCTATCTTCAACTTGCTAGCTCCATAAATTGTGAAATAAATTTGTTAGTGTTCCTTAGGAAGTGTAGTATTTAGGAAAAATATGTTTTTAATATTTACAGTAGAAAGTTTTGGAGATTTAAATAGGGATTTGAAATGTGCTTTTGAATGCATTCAAATTTGTTTATTTTATATCTAGAGTTCCTGTGCTCCAAAAATTATGAAATTTTTGTGGTAAGCTAGTATTAGCATATATGAGCTCTGGTAAAAATTTGAGGACCAGTGCATGTGTAGATTTATAGTTATAGATTTTTCTTTTATGAATAGTTAATCCTTACATGAATTTTTATAAATTATTTATGAGTCCAAAACTCATGAAATTTGTTGGAGGTAATCCTAGTACCATATGGATGCTAAGAAAAATAGGAAATCTGTTGGTTGACACTTTTCAATAGGATTTTCCATTTATGCTATTTCAAGCCTTGCTGCCTTATCATTTTTGTATAGGATGTTTTGCTTGGTAAAATGACATGAAACTTTTATAGTGGTCCTTTGATAGCATTAGTAAGGCACTGTAAATTTTTGAGAATTTATGAAGTATATCTGATATATGTTTATTATTTAACCTAGATATCTAAATAAAATAATAAAGGCAATTAAATAAATGGTTTGGGCTTCACCATTATATTATCTTAAATGTATTTGGTATGCTTAAACTGTTGGTAGATTCTATGTTGTCAAATTTTGAATGATTACATGAAGTAGAAGTATTATTACTTTATATTGCATATTAAATAGTTTCCGGACTGATTCTAGAGTTTGATGAGTTGCATGTTGAAACTGATGTGTACTGTAAAAATGGTTAATAACAAAGTTGTAGAGAATTTGATAAGCTTTCCAGAAAGTCTAGGATCACTATTTTTAGATTAGTAGAACTCTAGTTATGAGTGAAACAAGTAGCTACTGTTTGTGGCATAGTCGATGCATTGTAGAAGTAGTTAAGTAATAATCGAGAAGAGATATGCACCTACTCAATAAACATGATGCACTTGTTAACATTTATGTATTCATAATACTTATGCCATACTCATGCATCTAGGATCAGAGGAAGAGATCACATTGCTGGAATTCGAAGAAGCAGAGGAAGGGAACCAGCAGGAGGATCCGCAAGCCGCAGCTCTCGAAGGCATGGAGCAGAACCCTGAAGAGCTTCCGGAGTGCCCTAACCACCGCCCTACTTCCTTTCTGCGAGGCAAGCCCCAGAGCATTATAAGTCTCCTAGTAATTTACAAATGTTTACTTACGTATTTATGGTTGATGCATTAGGTTATAAGAGTTGAATGAAACCACTTGATGCATGTACATTCCTTGTCCAGATATTACACCTTTAACCGGTATAGGTCTAGGGTTGAATAAATGCTTAGCCATGCTTAGACCGGTAGAAGTCGGGTGATGTCCTATCACCTGCGAGATATAGGTGGATACCGGAGCACGGTTGGCTATATCTGCCATCGTGGAATAGAACCTTGAGGTAAAAGTAAATCAAGACCGAACAAGAGGTCGATAGAGAAGCAACAAGACATGGAGGTCTTGGGTGTGGATCTATCCCCATCTGTGTCGATCAAGGACCGTACCGTTGTTGGAACTTCTGACAAGATTGAACGCATGCCTCTCACTTAGCTGGCAGGATAACTCATTCCGACCGTGAAGCCGAGTAATTCAACTCAGGCCGGGAATCATTCTGTTGTGCGCTCCTTTCGAGGAACGATCAGACTAAGCCCAAGGGTAGGCTTGGCCTGAGCATCCTAGCATCTGGTGTTCTAGATTGTGCGGCGCAGTATGGACCTGCGAAATATGTACCAGAGTTGTACCAAAGGTGACCTAAGACTATCGTGGCTGGTAGACCTGGGTTTGTGTTAGGAATAAATTCCCCGCTGGTTGAAATCGATTCGAATCGCCGTCTCTCCCGGATAGTGAGAAACTTGACTAGCTCCAACATCATAGTAACTGTGTTATGAAACATGATGATTCGGATGAATATGGAATTACAACACCTACTATGGTTACTATTATATGCTTCTAAATGATATACCACATGTTTGGCATAGGATAGTTGCTAATCTAGAAATGGATTGTTATAATTAACTTGATAAAGGAATCATAATTGTACAACGGATCAATTGCCTTTTATGCAAAATGTTGTCAAGTTACGTCCACTTATACAGCCTTGCATAATCCTTGGAGTCATTTTATTTCTGGTTCATGACGGGTAAGTCTAGCTGAGTACCTTCACGTACTCAGGGTTTATTTTCCCATTGTTGCAGATGGCACTGTGTATCATGGGTATTGCAAGAGTTGCTTCTATCCCATTGTGGATGAGGAGTAAGCCTTGGGTAGGCTTCTTTAGTAATTCCTATCTTTGCTTTTGTGGACCATGATCTGGCTTGGCACTGTATCAAACTATGTTGGAAACTTTATCTTCGAACTTAATTGCTTCCGCTTTATTTATCAAACTCGGTTTGTAATAACTTTTATTCGTACTCTGATGATGAAAAGTATCTGTGAACTGTTATGTAATATGTGGCATGTATGTTGAATCCTATACGATCTTGGTTGTTGTAAATCGTTTATCGAGACCCGTCGTGGTACTCGACGGACTACCGGGTTTATATGGGTTCAAGTATAACAGTGCGACCGCTTGCGGATTGCCATTGTACTTGTATTCTTATAAATTGGTCAGTTCTGCAACAATCTTGGCCAGCCACAGCCGCGTCTGGACAACTATAGCAAGATGCAGCCAACCGCAACTGATTGTAGCTAGCCACAGCCAGCCAAAGGCAGCCTTAGCTAGCCTTGGTCAACCATAGCCACTTGTAGCCAGTCGTAGCCAGCCATAGCGAGCCATAGCAAGCCATAGCTAGCCATAGCAGGTCATAGCTGGCCTCAGCTAGCCAGAAGAAGCCACAACCCTCCGGGACAAGTTACAATAGCCTATGGCCCTCCACATCTTTGCCGCGAAGTCGAATCCTAGTCGAACGTCATTCCCGACACCGATGAAAGCCCTTCCTACTCACTCTTATACTCGTTCGTCCACTTACAATACATGATCTTGATCCATCTATATCTGTCTGCACCATGCCCTTGTGCAGGTCTACCCATTCCCCTCGCTATGGATATGTGCTACTCCGTTCGTCCTTGCGTTTATGTCATTTGTTCTTGTGTATTGGTGTTGTTTGCCTAAGGACCGTGCCTTCGCGCTGGTCGAGGGATCGTAACTCGTTCGACCATTTCGGTCATGGGATCGCCCCACCATGGCCGTAATGGCAAGCATAACTCGCCCCCTTGCTTTTAGATGTCTCCAACATACTACAATTATTAGTAATCCGATTTAGCTCTAGGACTTGGCCATTGTGGACTGAACGTTGGTGCGGATATCTCCCGCACACAATGAGCCCTTGTGGCCTAACTTAGTGGATGAGTCAAGATATGATGATTGTAGAAGATGGATGCCAGCTCGTGTAGGATAAGCTCATGGTCGCGAGTCCCCTCACCATGACCATCGGGCTCTACCTCTTTTCGCCTGTGTCTATCCTAGCCACCTTATATGATTGCACCACCTTGACCATAGCATTCCTTCAGATCTAAGTAGTGACAACCGCACTGCTGTGAACCTAGGGAATAGCCTTGCGTCGTTTAGTTGCATAGTCGTGATGCCCTACGAGTTGGTTTGGATCGTGGGACTGTATCTCTGTTCTTCCGACCTTCATCCGTTCCATGACGAGTTGGTCGAAAGAGAACGGATTCCATTCTTCTCTCTTTGGTTCTCAATCCTCGTCGATCCAGTGAGATGTAGATTGAGCACCTTGCTTGTTTGGTGTTTATTGCGCTCCTTTGATTCCCGTCGGCCTCTAGGACGAGTGGATCAAAGGAAGGCGAATCTCGTGTTCTTCTCCTTTGGTTCTTTCATGCTTAAACCCTTGTATGTTTGCACCCAAATTGGACCATAGCATTTCTATGGTTCTTGCGGTGACAACCGCACCGCTAAGAACCCTAGGGTGTCTTAGTGCATTTAGTGCACCTAGGTCCTGGTACCCTACCAATGGATTGGGCACTCATGTCCTTTTGTGTGTCGCTCCTTTCCGATGCCTCGTCCTTTGCCATGGCGTGTGTATAGGAAGGAGTAGACCTTTGCCATACCTTTCTCTCTTGCCCCACCCTTTCTTGGTCCTTGTCAATTACAATGGCGTACAGATTGAGAGAGACTGGAATTGCATAGCCACTCCTTTCGATTCACGTCAATCTCTATGACGCTCGGATTGAAAGACCATGAGCCATGGTGTTTGCTTAGGATGGGCTGAGGTCTTGGCCATTTATCTTGAAGCTGTACAGGTCGACCACAATTGGCCCAGGATGTACAGGCTAGGCCTTGACTTAAAGCTCATGCTTAGTGAACAACCACTCCTGTTTCTTTGGCCCATGGATCGGACATCAGCCGAAAGGGCCAAGTCATTTCCTTTTTGTGTTCCTTCTGGGTCTTGTCGCCTTTTTGGAATATTGTTTGTTCTCTTGTCTTGAGTGTGTTTTGGAGGTAATTGCCTTGAGGACAACGTTGGATCGGAACCCGATGGAGGAGGAGAACATGATCGATGAAAAGACCCTAGGAGGAGGAGACCTTGCTGATCGACTACACCGACTAACGAAGATTTGTACCACTACTACCTCGACATCACAGGAGTCATGGCAGCACCCTCTTTTAGAGAATCCTATTAGACATTGCATAATATCTAGAACTGCTAGTGCTTTATAATTATTCCTTTGCTAGTACTTTGATGCATGCTACTACCTGAGCCATTATTACCCTAATGCAACCCACTCTACCACATCACCCTGCTTTGCACATTCGCTCGCTTAAGTATGCTTACTTGCCTGCTTGCTTGCATATTACACCACTATACTTATTATTAACTCCACTTCGCATTATATCGGGGATGTGATGCTGGTGGTGAACCCCCTAGGAAGGGTTTGGCTATGGGAGCCAAACTTGGTGGTGTGTGACCATGCTGCGTGTGTCTTGGGTGCATGGAGAGTGAGGGTTGTGTCGACTGAGCTAGAATAACAACAAGCCTAGGGCGAGTCTTGCCATGTGGTGCTACCTGGGCACTTGGATATGGGATACCTATGGTGGGTAAATGGTAATTGGAGGTGGCCTTGGGTGTGAACCTCGGAGAGGTGGAGCCTGGGGTAGAGGTGCTGTGGTGGCATGTAAAATGGAAACCCTGATGAAGACATTCTGGCTTGGTCAATCCCTAAGGACTTACTAGTACTCAGACTCACCGGGAATCCTTTACATCCCACTCACCCTATATGGTGTGGGACGGTCAGACTACTTGGTAGAGTGATGCCACTACTGCTAGGCGAACGTGTGCAAGGAGGTACGGGGTGCGCGGTTTTCCCCACACCCTTCCGAGACTTTGGGAGGCCTTGTGGACTCGGCTCTTGACATCTAGTGGGCCCCGGCTCTATCTACGACTCACAGTATCAGCCATCCTAGACTAGACTTGGGATGTTCCAGGGCTGAGAGGTAGGGTGGCATCATTCTAGGCTAGCAAGCGGCCAGAATCTACCTAGACGGGGCACCGTCGAGGATGGCTATCTTGTGGGTATGTAAAACCTCTGTAGAGTATTTGCTTGATCGATCGATACATATGCCGACTTGTCAGCTATGGACCTTTCCTGGGTTTCGCTTAAACTAGATAGGAGATGAGTCCTTCTTTCCTCCCTCCAGGGTTGGGTATTTTCTGGTCGTGAGCCTTGGGGGCTACGGGCCGTTGAGACAAGGCCAAGAGGGAGTTGGCCTATCGACCTAAGTGTGTGAGATGAGATGAAGTGTGGTGGTGTGGACATGGTTTGGGATGGATGGTTGATGGATGGATATGGATGGTGTGGTGGTGAATGTGTCAAAAATTGGGTATTATTATATTACTAATGTCATTTACTTCTCATGCGCTAAGGATGCAAACCACAGCCAAATATTAGGATTGCCAGATCCCTTGTTTATCTTTTCCACTAAAGCTCATCGGTGCTGACCATGGCCTGCACACATCTGGTGGTGTGCAGATTTCCTGCTTCTCAGAGATGCTGACTTTAAAAGGATTAGAAGATCTCGTGCCTATGCTCAAGTTTGGTTCGGAGATGGAATCTACGCTGCACTACACCAATTCTGATGGTGCCCGTAAAGGAGGAGCCTTCACTTGATAGTCTTCCGCTAGATTAACTCTGTAATAGGTGTGTTCCCCCAGTGATGTAACATCTTGTATTCTTGTAATCTTATGATGTATGACAGTGATATCGACTGATATATAATAATATGATGGAATCAACTAATGGTTTCATCATATTATAATTCATTATGTGGATTTTCCCTTCGTGGAAAATTGAGGATGTTTCACCATCCATACTCCCAACATAAGGAAGATACATCAAATGCAACCTGAGGTACATCAAATGGAACTTTATTTACTCCTCTACTCATTGTCGGTATCATTGTCCTCATCCTTGTCCTCGTCATTGGTATCAATGTCGTCCTCCTCCTCCTCTATAGCCATGAGGCCCTTTTGCTCATTAGCAATGATGCGGTTGGCCACCTACTCAGCATCGACATGAACTAGGTTGCTCTACTGCTTCTCGATGTTGTGGGCAGTGCTGATTCCCTACATCGCGATGCTAGTGTCAAAGCCATCTATCTGGCTATGGTAGTAGGCGAGGATGTACTCCGTGTTGTCTATGTGATTCTTGTTTAGGTAGGCTGGTAGTTCTTCTAGGACATCGGTGAGTTGGTGAAAAATGAAGACGTAATTGCTCACCTTTTCCTCCCGAGGTCGGTTGAGGGTGCCTAGACTGGTGCTCTATAGCACATGCCTGATCTTCAAGAAAGCCTTACTCATGATGCCAATGGCCCAATCATCTCTATCTCCAAAGGGGTCCACCAGAGCTTCATCTTGATTCACCAAGGGCATGGTGTCATCCTCCTTGACCACAGGCACGACATCATCCTCCTTCATCACAGGCATGGTGTCATCCCCCATGCATACTTCGTAGAAGGCTCACCCTTCACCATGGCAGTGGCTAAGAGTGAAGTGGGTTTGGAAAAGGTAACTGCACATTCCTAGCAATTTGAGATCTATAGTGGGAATGGGAGGGCTCGGGGAAGGAAGGAAAACAAGCGAAGTTGCAGAAGAGATTGCGGCAGTTAATATATCACTACTATAGAGGAGTCATTGGTGTTTTTTTATTTTTTGGGAACAAAGAGGAGCCATTGGTGTTGAAATATTAGTTCACACATAAGAAAGTCCAACCTATGTAGGTTTGAACGTGTCTGACACACTGCACAGACCTTAGCTTACATTACAAGTTAAAGTTGCTGCAAAATAATGACAACATCCATCCAAGAGAAAATTAACATGTCCATAGACAATCAAACACCATTGATCCATTTCAACATGTCATGACAGAGAGATACATCAAATGCAGCTTTATTTACTACTTTGCTAATCACTCCAACTCTGAGAACAAGGAAACATAGGGAAGATAGTAAGGTCTACCATTGATTTCTGGTAGGATGTCATGTCTACCATACAGAATGTAATGTGTAGGGATGACATGAACTTTTCTATTGTCCATGTTATATGCAATGATGGCTCTTTCCACCCCAACCCCAACAAAGAAAACCAAATTCTATTCTGGGTGAACTATAACCATTGTGTAGCACAACTCAAAATCAAAGTAACCCATTTGTTTATTAGTCTTTCCAAACAACTTACGTAGACTGATAGTATGTTTCAATGTCCATTATTATTAGTACCATAGTCTTCAAGGATCTAGATTGAAAGCTTGGACATATTGCGACCACCAACAGTACATTAACACAAGTGACCCTGAGCTTGATGGATGGAGTGTGAAAAACCACGTGGCTAGTTAGGAATTTTCCTCCATGACTTTCCCTCCATATCCATAGCAAGTATATGAAGGTAACCCTTGTAGAACCCAATATAGTGTGGACAACTATTAAGAAACATAGTTGTTGATTTTGAAAATGTCCACTCAGCCTCCTCGCCCCATTTAGATTCCTTAAAGATCCATGTTGTAGTTTTAGATGAGTAAATGTCCACACCCACGCACTGACCATCCTTCTCCATATATTCAAACACATGGAAGTGCGAGGAGGCTATCAGATCGAACCCCAATAGAGCCTCACCAACAGAATGGATTTTAGGCGGTAGTACCTTCAACTCATGGGTTGCTGGATTGTAGACGACATAGCGGTATCCATCAGCCCCAAGGCACCAGCATAGGATGAGGCCATTGTAGCAATTTGAGACAGCTACATTGTTCATGGTGAAGGGCAAGAAGGACAAGGAGGGGTAAACACCGGTGATGCTGGTGAAGTTTCTTTAGCCATAGATTCCATCATAGAAGAAGCTGGCCATAGTCTGGGGCATCAACTTATGGTTGTCCGAGATGAGGCATTTCTAGGAACGACAAACATATTTGTAGCAGAACAAGGAGCGGGCGGGGAGGCAGTGGAGGATCTCGACAAAGACATCATCCATGAGGCTGGCCAGTGTGTTCCTCTTGTTGGGGGCGTCCTCCATTTCATCAGTGTGCATATAGTAGGAGAGCTTGCTCAGTAATGAGATCACTGAGGAGGAAAATAATCTAACAAAGATACGTCAGTGAAGTCCATAACTCATACCAAAGTGTAACTTTAATAACCATTAACAATTTCCATGGTACGACCTCATAAAAATTTAGAGTAGCACCACATAGATATATAACTCAAACTAGAGTAGTAGTTAATGGAGCTATAACCATTATAATTACAGCTAAATCAAGTCTAACCATCACACTTACAATCAGTATACGAGCTCAGAGCTTCTTCCATAAGAGATAGACAAAGATTAAGAGGACTACAATTACAACAATGTTGAAGGACGAAGAGGGTGGAGCAGCTATTGGGTTTTGAAGATAGAAGTCATCATCATGAGCTAAGGCTAGATTTGAGTTGGTTCTTGATTTGAAGGCAGCAATTCCTTCTTCATAGGAGTTGTACTTTTTATAACAAGCACGACAAAACCTATGAACATGTGTATGGCAGTCAGGCCAGTTGTAGTAAACTCTTGGCTCATGGTCATCGGACACAACATAGCAGGGATTACTCATCTCAAATCTACACAACCCAAACAGGCTACCTTAGTTTTCACAAGTAGAATGTCAATGAACAAGTGGTAGTGATCATCATTGGCATTAGTAGCAACATGTGCAGCTTAGACATTAATTAGTGGCCTCAGTCATATGAATGATGGACACAAAGCATTGATTTGCTTTCGATGCCATCATCTTATTTGGAACCAAATTGATAACTTGGTTGTCAACAAATAGAAGACATAGAAAGTAAACATATGAGCTGCATTCTAATACATCCAATAGCCATGTAGACATCATTGGCATAGAAATGTGGCCTTAGATATGTTACAAGTTCAAGATACCATAAGGACTCACTGGTGGCACTGGAGCATACAAAACAGAAATGTAGAATCAAGCAAGCACTGGACAAAAAAATAGTTTAAGGCAGAAGCGAAGGGCCTATTTGTTTGCTTAGATAGATCTACAAGTGACATGCACCGGTAGAAAACCAACCAGTGCCACATCCTAGTTCTTTTCATCATCATTGGCCTAACCAGATCTGAAATGCTATAATGTTTCTTGTATACATCATGTTCAAGCAAGGACCAAAACAGTGAAGCGAACAGGAAAAGCGAGAAAGGAGACCTACGGATCGGATCTATCACCTCTGTCGCGGCACACGATAGACATGGACACCAATGCCACCACTCTCCATTGGGAAGCCTCCAAAAGGACACCTGAGCCACCAAAGCACATTGGGGATCCACCATTGCCGCCACCGCCACCATCGCAAGTCTAGCAGGCACAAATTTGTTTCCACTTATAGGGGATAAGGATATATCCAATATATAAGTCACCCTGTCCACAAAGAGAACATATACTACTCCAAAGACATGTCAACACAACCAAGCATCTACTGCAATGGTAAAGACAGTCTATTCCTTGCTTTGGGTCCTAGGTTCGACTCTCAGGTCTCATGGATTTTTTTGAGTTTGAATTTATTAAACCTTGGCGGCAACAAGTGACACGCAAGTCATCTGGTCCCACAGCTTGGATGGAGATGGAGAAAGGTCCCATAGGTACACATGACATGTAAGCCATTGGGTTCCAAATGTCAGATGGTCCCATAGGTACACATGACATGCAAACCATCAGGTCCCACAGGTTGGATGGACATGGAGAAAGGTGCCGTCGGGTCTCACAGGTCAGATGAAGATGGAGAAACGTGACGTTGGGTCACACAAGTCGGATGGAGAAGGGTCCGCAAGCACAAGTGACATGTAAGCCATTGGGTCCCATAAGTTGAATGGAGATGGAGAAAGACCCCACATGTACACATGACACATAAGCCATCGGGTCACATAGGTCGGATGGAGAAGGGTCCGACAAGCACACGTCGCATGGAGAAAGGATTGAGTAGAGATTTTTATGATGAATTGCAAGCATCACGGATGAGTAAACTACAGGTCCCATAGGTATATGTTGAATGGAGAAGGTACTGTGTGGAGATCTATGATGAAGCACCGTCATTATAGATCAAATATTATTCATCATAGATGTGTAATTAGATCAATAACGAAGCCATGTTCATCACAGTTTTAAAGGAGATCGTCACAGATGACTTGCATGAGTGATCTATGATGAAACTATGCTCTCTTCTATGACAT
This sequence comes from Miscanthus floridulus, assembly GCF_019320115.1. Taxonomy (NCBI): domain Eukaryota; kingdom Viridiplantae; phylum Streptophyta; class Magnoliopsida; order Poales; family Poaceae; genus Miscanthus; species Miscanthus floridulus. The sequence continues at coordinate 38,284,374 of NC_089585.1, forward strand.
TTTTTGTGATGATGCCTGATTTCATCATAGAAAGGGAGGGTAGCAGGATTGTTGCAACTGATCTATGATGAAACATAAATATTTGTCATAAAAAGTGCTCTTCTATGATGGTTTTGGATTCGTCATTAACATTTTCATCATAAAAGTGGATATTTCTAGTTGTGGGACCCTAAGGTGGCAAATCCTTGGATGTGGGGTCCAGTCTGCGTGATTTGGTGAGTGGCTAGGCGCGGTGTCGAGGTCGTGGCCTCGAACCCGGTATCATGTGGGATTCAGACTGGGCGCACAGAGTCCAATCATGCAGAGTCACGATAGCAGAGCACAATGTGGGCGTGCATTAGCCTTAGACCCAGCCATGCGGCTGGTCTAGATTGATGCCCTAGTGACCATCCACTGCTTGTGTAGTTGAAAGGAGGCAATGTGGTGGCTCGCTAGTGGCACAGAAAAAGGCCAGACCCTAAAGAAGGTCTGGTGGCTAGGTTCAGATCGGGTCCAAAGGGGTTTTCCTTCTCTGGATTCCTCTAGGCCCTGAGTTGAGATGGTTTGAACCATGGTCTAGAGCTACATAGTTTGGCTTGAAAAATAGTCACCGTTGGGATCTAAGGGTCGCTGTTGAATGGTGACACACGGAGACATCCTAGGGTCTGAACCTTCACTGTACAAGGTCTAGAACCATGGTCCAGACCTCCTCGAGATCATAACGGCTATAACTTTTTGGGGGCTCTATATATAGAGCTTGGGCATGTTTGGCTCACTCTCTTGGTCATTCTTACATGTGATAACATCATTTGAGCTAAGCAAACACCCTCCCACTCATCTCCTTTGCTTGATAGTGTGAATCAAAGTGAGATTGAGTGATTCCAAGTGCATTTGCTTGAGTGATTGCATCTAGTGGCATTTGGGGATTGATTTGCTATGGTTTTCTTGTTACTCTTGGTGTTTGTCGATGCCTAGATGGCTTGGAGCAGTAGTGGAGGTTCAGCACATGTTGGTGATTATTCGTGGTCGACTCCTTTGACCTTGTGAGGCGTTCTTGCACCTATTCCCCATGGGCGATCATGAAAGGTGACTATAGTGGATTACTCATAGCTTGTGGATCCCCATGTTGTGTTGGTTGTGCGGCATCCAATTACAGGTTAGGCATGTGATGCCTATTAGTGCGTGAACCTCCAAGTGGGTGAATCGCTACAATAGGGACATAGCTTGCCAGCAAGCAAGTGAACCTCAGAGGAAAAATCATTGTGTCATCTTGTCTTCGAGATATTTATTGTGATTGATTGATTGTCACTTGCCACGGCGATATAACTCTCACTACCTCTCTTGCACTTACTGTCATATACTTGTTTAGTCAAGCTCTTTAGTGTAGCTAGTTTTGAGAGCTTGTTAGTTTGGTTAGTGAGGCTCTTTAGTTAGTCTTGGAGATCTCACTAACTTAGAGAGTAGTAACTTAGACTTTGTGTGACATAGTGATCATAGCCACTAGAATTGTGGATAGGTGGCTTGCATTTTTAGTAAGCTAGCGCAACACTTGCTTCGCCCCTTAATTATCTAACCACTTGGCTTAAGTGTTGTTGTAAAATTTTTTTATATATAGGCTATTCACCCCCCTCTAGCCATTGAGGACCTTTCAGAGTGTCAACACTATTTTTAAGGAACATGATGTATATGCTAGCACTTTGGAGACATTTTGCATTGTAGTAGCCTCGCTCAAAAGATAGAGTATTCTAACATTAATAGGTGGAGTAGCTAGTTGTTGACAGTCACTAGCACCAATTATAAACCATCAACATAACCTACATATATGCTTAATTCTACCACCAAACATAGGTATAGGGGTTTAAACTAATAAATTCCATGAGTTTTGGTGAATCTGTGAATGCAGGAGGGTTTATCCAGAAAATCGTCAAGGTGGACCTAAACGTCAGAATTAATCATGCTTATCCATGATAGGTTCTAGAGGACACTAGAAGCCAAACCATCGAAGAAGACCGTAGGAGAATGATAGGTGGGGCCGACCGACCCCTTAGACCCACATGTCAGCCCCCTGTTGCACCATCGGTTCTCCACCACCTTAAGGATTAAATCTATGCCATTTATTTAAGTCGGTTCAGCCAATGGTGATCGAGGGAGTTAACATGGATCGATGACATGGTGATTCCTTGCCCCATTCCACCTTGGCCTATATAAGGATGCCTAGACCCCCTCCCTAGAGCCATCCTAAAACCCAAATTCATATTCTCCTCATCAGGATCAGAGCTAACTATCAAGAGAAGATTAGTCCTCCATAGGATCCAGTCTTATGAATAGAAATAGTGAGATAGAGAGTGAGGGAAGAGATTGGAGGAGGTGTTGGCCTATCGGTGCTCTCTCTATGGCTTGTACCTTGGTGGATCCAAGTTCTATCTAAGCTTGCCTTTGAGATTTCTCTAGTAATCAACTTCTAATTCAAGTAAGCATCTTGTTTATATTGTTCTTCATGTTCACAACTCTTTTGAGTGTTTTATTTCTGCTCTAGAGGGAGTAAAGTATTAATCATGAGTGTAAGTGTGGTATTTAGACTTAGGTTAATTGTGGATAGACCCTACATTCTAGATCAGTGGTAGATTGCATGTGTGACTTTACTACTATATAGCCTCGTTGAGTACTATATAGCATCGTTGATCCTTTGTAGTCCACCTCCCATTTGTAGGCCAAGTAGGACCTAGTTACGAAGGAAAGCATCCACTGCTGGTGTCTTTCTTTAGTAATGTCCCTAGTTGAATAATAGAAGACATAGTTTACCCAAGTCAGAACTAGAGAACCTTAGTAATCCTCTCTATGCTCATGTTTACCCTAACCTTGTTACTACCCTTAGTTAAGTTAGACCGTAGTTAGTCTCACGTGTTTCCTTGTGGATACGATACTTGAAATACTTCCGGGTGAAAGCTAAAGATGCATCCATGCGCTTGTGGATTTATCTGTGTGTGTTAAATATACCAACACAAGTCCTCTTTCATCTTCTGTAGTAAATGTATTCGATATCCAAAGGTTTGTCTATAGAATAATTTCATTTACCTAAGCTAATGATGGATGAAGAAGGAAATGATCAAGTAGACAAGTACTAAGATATATCACATTAACCTCACTTGAATCACTATCAATTGTAGCCTTTGTAGCAACAATCCAATCATCAATGACAGCTTTCCAGTCCCTACACCATAGAATGAAGGGATCGGGAAGTTCAATAGATAGTACTAGCTAGAAGATGCAATATATAGGATTTGTAGTTCTTTTTTAGATAATGGATTCACTAATCTGGCCTCTATATTCATAAAGGATATACATAGCCAAAAGGATACAAGAGCACTTAGACTCACACCTCAACAAAGAGGAGAACACACGACCAAAAAAAGGAAAAAACTACAACCTCGACACATCCTTGTTTCCCGACATCCTGTCCTAAAACGGCCAGATTTGGTCTATGGAAGTCATCAACTCGCCATTGCCCCTAGTGCGCTAATGTTATGAACCTCCACTGGTTCCATCTTCATCTGCTTCAAGTGAGGTGATGCCACCTATCACCAGTGAGCCACCTTGATTAGTTGTTGTCTAGTCAGAACTAGCTGATCAGATAAGACCTAATAGGATCCACTTCCGCTTCGCTGGATTCCAAGGCCTCTATCAATCATTGTGATCATGGTCATCGCCTCTGTCAAAGTCCTCTATCGCTGTCATAGAGGTTATCCTCTTCCACCCAGACTCCTAGGCCTTCACCACCCTTAGGGTCACCACTACCAATGGAATCAGCCTCCACATAATCCACCTCCTCCTTGCTGAAATCTTCACCAATGCTTGGGATACCGCCACTAGTAGGGTTGTCACCATTGAGGAGGAGGTCAGACTTCTAGGCCATAGTCGCCCCTAGGGCACAGCTACCTACAGAACCACCTTCGTTGTATCCGCCTTCTCCCTACCGAGGACTGACCATCGATGCTTAGGGCTCCACCGTCCTCCGCTACACCCACAGCCATCCAAAGGGCCGACACCTCGCCGCTGCCCGCTGCCAACATGTTGACCGACCACCACTATAATAGAACCATCCAATTTATAAGAGCACAAGTATAATGGCAGCCCGCAAGTAGTCACACTATCATACTTGAGCCCATATAAACCTGGTAGTCCATCGAGTACCATGAAGGGTCTCGATTCATCGCCAACATACAACCAAGATTGTACATGATTCACCATACATGCCACATGTTACATAGAGTTCATAAATACATTGCCATACATTAGAGTGTGATTAAAGTTATTACAACCCAAGTTCCAAATAAAGTAATAATAGTGGACACAAAGTAGTTTTAAAACCAACATCTCACACCATTATTTAATACAAGTCAGTTCGTGATCACCACCCACAAAAGCATCACAGATAAGATATATATAAGTAGAAGCACCTTGCCCGGGGCCTAGTCCTTGTTCACAGTAGGACAGAAGCAATTCTTACAATAGCCATGAAAGACCGTGTTATCTACAACAAGTGGGAAATAAACCTTTAGTACAAGAAGGTACTAAGCTAGACTTACCCATCATAAACCAAAAATAAAGTGACTCCAAGGATCATGCAAGGCTTTATAAGTGGAGCTAGCTTGACACTATTTTTGCATAAAAAGCCACTAATTCAGCTATACATTTTATAATTCGGTCATCAAGCTAATTATAGTTATTCATCTCTGGATTAGCAACTAACCTATGCCAAACATGTGGTATATCATTTAGTAGCATAACAATAGTAACCATAGCTAGTGTAAGATTTTCATATTCATCAGAACCATCATATTCCATAATCCAATTACTACGATGAAGGGGCTCCGTCAAGTTTCTTACTATCCAGGAGAGACGGCGATTTAAATCAATTGCAACCAGCTGGGCAGTATTCCTAACACAAACCTAGTTAGACCAGATTAACGGTCACCTAAGGTCAACTTTGGTACAACTCATGTCCAATTCGCGGGTTCAATCAGCACCGCACAATCAGGGACACTACCGGATGCCAGGTCGATTAGGACTCTAACCTGCCCTTGGCCTCACACTAGCTCCCCGCACATCCTTACTACCTCCACTGTGCGCACTCTAATAGAATGAGGCCTCGCCTAAGTTGAGCTACTCGGCTTCATGGTTAGAACGAGTTATTTGGCCAGCTAAGTGAGAGGCATGCGTTCAAAATGACAAGAGGGCCTCCAATGATGCAGTCCTTAATTGGCATAGACAGAATCACATGTGTCAACCTACACATAGACTCCGCCTAGCCTCCAATTACATTACCCCATTGTTTTGTTCCACGATAGCAAATATAGCCAACTATGCTCTGGTATCCACCTATATCTAGCAGGTGATAGGAAATCACCTGACTTCTACCAGTCTAAGCATTGCTAAGCATATATTCGATCCTGGACCTATACAATGTTAAAGGTATATATATCTAGACAAGATAGTTCTATGCATCAAGTGTTTCCAAATCAATTTGTTGACACAAAAATGTGGTGATGTGATCAACACACAACAAGCCAGAGGATATGAGTGGAACAAGACTAGAGATCTGCTTGGCTTCAACATAGAACTAGCCAATTATGAAAACCCAACGACGCGCCAGTCAATTTGACCTGCAATTGACAAGGAGAGAAAAATCTTATCAGTAATTTAAGGTGGAACATATTGGTGTTGCACTAGACAGTTCCAAATGTACAGCTAGATAGCCGATTCAATAAGGCTATCGACTAAATAGTTGATATCTAGCATATCCATGAAATGAAGATCTTTAAATCAAGGATTATTGGCTAATATTAAATGATAATGATATGAATCAAAATAACCGATGCTCATGGATCATAGAAGATTTATGATGACTGATTAATCTAGACAAAAAAAGGTACAATACACCCAAATACAAAATCAGAAGATCTTTCCTTAAAATTCCAACAAATATGACCAAATGGTCGATTGATGTCATCGATTGATTAGAGAATTGATAATCAGCAAAGAAGCGATATAAGAAAGCATCATCAGCTAAATGGAACATGATTGATATAAAGCGTTGAGCTAAAAAGTTTGATGAAAAGAGTATAACATGCGAACAAATTGACTGTCTAATATAAATGAATCTACAAACAATTTGAATCTAATCTATTATCATCAACAGTGAGGTTCGATCGGATCGATGCAGCTATGATAATGTTAATAAACTAAAGCCAAAGAATTTATAAAACCACCTATATATTGAACGATTTATGAAAACATGCTATATGCGTGAGAGTATAGGCAAATCGGCTAAAATAGCCGATGCAGTCATATCAAACAAACAGAGTACATATCTTGATCATGAATAAGACCACTAATCGATAATTTCTAATCTAAAGTCTTACCAGTGAGGTTCGACCGGATCGATGCAGCTATGGTAGTGTCATTAGATCAGATCTCATTAACTAGTGAGTTTATTCAAGATTGAAACACGTCTTTGGATGCATACTATGTTTGATTGGAATAGAGATAAAACAATCGATCTAGCATAATTAAGCCATCAATTATAAGATTTAAAGCGTGACCAGATCAAAGGACGACCAATTAGGATGATATGATGCCGACCTATCTCTATCTCAATCGGGTGGTTTTGTTATAATTAATAAAACATTAATTATAACAAGACCGATAACTGGTGAATCAACCAAAAAATAGCAAGGAAAATCTTACTAATCTTAGCAAATTCAATAACTGGTGATATTATATTAAACAACAAGTTATTTAATACAAGATCAATAGCTTTGATCTATATTATGATTCGTAAGAGATCAATCAGCTGATGCAGCCCTACAAACAATGATATGGATCGATAACTAACTTATATTATAGCTCATAAAAGATCAATCAGCTGATGCATCTTTATAAGCACAATACAAGTCATCACGGTACTCGTAAGCAAACTAGAGGTCGATCAGTTGATGCACCCTGTTTGCTGAAGAACTCACCAAGATCTAAAGTACTCCTATTCCTAATGCAATGGCGAAAGCCAAAAAGATTGTATTGATTAAGTGTTTGTCCCCTTGTACAATAATCAAGCTCTAATATATATACCCAGAACCTAAATATGAATCCTACTCCAATATAACTCATTACAATTCTTAGAATAAAAGAAAACTTCCTACCTTAATAATAACTTGGACCCTAATTTTCCTTATTTGTAGAGTCTGACACATCTTCCTGGCGCCAAATCCAAATGCTAGGATAATACTTCTTTAGAAATTTTCCATTGATTGCTCTATCAAACTCCTCTTCCCCTTCTAGCATTTCCAAAATACAAGCATTGCCAGGCGCATAACGTTTAATCCGATAAGGACCTTCCCAATTAGGCGACCATTTGCCAAACCTGCTGTCTTTAGACCCAATTAGCAATCTTACTTTCCAAACGAACTTTCCTTCATAAAACTATTTGTTCCTGACCTTTTTATTATAATGCCTTATAACCCTTAATTTATTAGCCTCAATATTTTCAAGAGCGTGCAGTCGATGACAACTTAAGTCCTCCAAATCATTCATCATAAGGTTTTTATAGACTTTGGCTGTCAAATCATTTTGTAATGTAACACATCATGATCTAGTCTAAATCTTCCAAGGAAGAACTACATTATGCCCATATACTAACTCATAAGGTGATGATTTAATCGATCCATGACAAGCCATCCTATATGCCCACAATGCTTTATTAAGTGTCAGGTACCACTTCCTTGGTTGCTCTTCAATTTTCTTCTTATTCAACTTAATCAAAATTTGATTGGATGCCTCTGCCTGGCCATTAGCTTGAGCATAACAAGGAGAAGAATTTAGTAATTTAATTCCCATACTGGCAGCAAAATCTCTGAATTCTTCTGATGTGAACATTGTCCCTTGATCAGTAGAAATGGTTTGAGGAATCCCTAAAACAATAAACAATATGCTCCCTGACAAAATCAACCATATTCTTTGAAGTTACTATTTTCAAAGGAATCACCTCAACCCACTTGGTAAAATAATCTGTTGCTACCAATATAAACTTGTGCCCTCTACTTTGAAGGTGGAAAAATCTAGCCAACTAAATTAATTCCCTAGCCTTAGAATGGTCATGGCTTAATTATTGGGTTCATAGCTGATGCAGGCGATTTCTGAACATTACCAAAATACTGACAATCCTAACACCCCTTGTAATATTCAAACCAATCTTCTAATATTGGTGGCTAAAAATATCCAAACTTGCAAATAACCCATTTTATTTTATAAGCCAATTGATGAGCACCGCATATTCCTTCATGTACTTCTCCCATCAATACTCTTACTTCTTCTTGACTTAAACATTTAAGCAAAACTCCATCGACTGTTTTGTAATACAACTGATCATCTAACAAAACAAACTTAGTTGATTTATATCTCAATTTTCTAGTAACCTTCTATGATGGATTCTTGAGGTAATCGGCTATTTTAACTCTCCAATCATTAGCCAAGGTCTCACTACTTAAGATTTCTTGGAACACTCGATAGCCTGATGCATTCTGAGCTAACTGATTATTCTCTTGATTCTGTGCTCTTGGAATATACTGAAGACAAGTAAGGGGAAACTCCTCAAGTTACTTTTGACATTCATCATGGTATCCCTTCAGAATATCATCTTTACATTCATATAGGTTGATCAACTAATTAATAACTAGTTGTGAATCTCCAAATATTTCAAATGACTCGGCCTTTACTTCCTAAAGATGTTGAAGTCCCTTAAGAATAGCTTCATATTATGCTTGATTATTGGCGGTCATTGGTTTGGTTTGAAAGGCAAACTCAAAACTTGCCCCCCAAGGCAAAATAATAACAATACCAATGCCAGCACCTTGCTTGCATGATGATCCATCAAAGGACAATGTCCAAGGCAAAGGTTTCACATAGTCGATGCTTGGTTTATGATGTTGAGTAATAAAATCGGCCATCACTTGCCCTTTTGACTGCTTTAGTTGATTCATACCTCAAGTCAAATTCTGATAATGTAAGAATTCACTTTCCCATTCTCCCATTTAATATTGGCATTGACAACATGTGTTTGATCACATCGGCTTCAGACACAACTATACACTCAACCAATAATAAATAATGTCGCAATTTAGTGCAAGATAAATATAAGCATAAGTATAACTTTTTAATAGGAGAATATCTTATTTTTGGATCCAAAACTTTTCTACTTAAATAAAAAATAATCCATTCCTTTCCTTCAAACTCTTACATCAAGGCCGATCCAATCGTTTGGCCATCGGCCGATACGTACAACTTAAAAGGCTTACCTTGCTGAGGAGGAACCACATAGGTGGAGATTTCATATACTCTTTTATCTCCTCAAATGCTTTTTGTTGTACGTCACCACATTTAAATTATTGATCATTTTTCAACTTCAACAAAGGAGAAAATGACATAATCCTTTTTGACATATTTGAAATAAACCTTCTGATAAAATTAATCTTACCAAGCAGAGATTGTAATTCTGTTTTATTAGTTGGAGGTACTGCCTCATCAATTGCTTTCATACTTTTCTGACCAATCTCAATTCCTCTCTTGTGGACCATAAAATCCAAAAATTATCTAGCTAACACTCCAAAGGCACACTTATTAGGATTCATCTTTAAACCATGTTTTCTTATGCACTCCAAAGTCTCCCACAGATCAGCCAGATGTTCTTTGTACCTTTTGGATTTCACCACCACATCATGAATATAGATTTCAACAATCCTGTCAATCAACTTATGAAAAATATAATTCATTGCCCTCTGATAAGTTGCACCAGCATTCTTCAATCCAAAAATCATCACAACCTATTCAAATAAGTTGATTGCGCTGGGGCACCTAAAGGTTGTTTTTGCTATGTCATCTTTAGCCATAAAAAATTGATTATAACCTGTATTACCATCCATAAAACTAATTACCTTGTGCCCAGCTGCTGCATCTACCAACATATCAGCTATTTGCATCGAATAACCATCCATCGATGTAGCCTTGTTCAAATCTCTGAAATCAATACACACTCTCAACTTCCCATTTTTCTTATACACAAGAACTACACTAGTTATCCACTCTGCATATCGGCAAGGTTAGATAAATTTTGCTTCTAGTAGTCTTTCAGTCTCCTTCGTAATCTCATCAATAACATTTGGATTAAATCTCCTTGGAGCTTATTTAAATGATCGATATCCAGGTTTGATTGGCAATCGATGTTCAACAATTGATCGATCTAAGCCAGGCATTTCATAATATTCCCAAGTAAAACAATCTTTAAATTCCTTTAACAAATCTATCAATTCTTGTTTATACTTAGGATCAAATTTAGCACTTACATACGTCGGCCTAGGCCTATCTCCAGGACTAATATCTATTTCTTCTAACTCATCGGCCGACATAAAGCCATATCCTAGTTTACTATCTATACCATCTATTGGATTATCCATTAAAATAAACTTTAGAGCCAACTACTCAGATTGGCTATTGGCCTTCATCATTGATTCTAATGAAGCCTCCTTCCCATCACTTGGCAGAAAAAACACTCAAAATCTTCTAGTTCCCAATACATTGGATCAGCTGTTGCTATACTCACAGAATCAATAGCATGAACTAGCTCAACATTGTCTCCATGCCACTAAATCAAGCATTGATGTATAGTCGATGTTACACAACAATTCTCATGAATCCAATCACAACCAAGGAGTAAAATGTATGAACCCTTTCCATCAATGACAAAGAATATAGTGAGCAAAGTCTTGCTTCCAATTGTTAATTCAATATTTATTTCCCCTGGTCTTGGACGCATTACCTCTAAAATTCTTAAGCATCATGTCAGTCTCAATCAGATCTTTTGGTCCTTTATGAAGCTTGTGAAAAGTAGTACAAGGCATTAGATTAATAGAGGCACCTCCATCAACCAACATTTTACTGATTGACTTCTTATCAACAAAACCTTTCACATATAAAGCCTTCAAATGTCGATGTTTAATTGGTTTATCAAATATTGCTTGTTGTATCAATGTCAACTGGGTTGCCATCTCTTCATACTCTGATTCATAAAATCTGAATAGACTTCTTGATTTCTAGAGCTTTAAATTCAGATGGTAAAAAAAACCATTTGAATATTAGCCGATGTTGACCCTTATTGGCTGTTTGTTTAGCACGCCATACTTACGGTTTACCAAATTTTTGAGCCTATTCTAATTCTCTGCTCCATAGGCGTTGTACTCTTCTCTTCTGACTTCTTATTAAACTTCCTAAACACCACTGTCCTTCCTACCAAACATACTATTCATCATCTTCTTCATAATTAGCCCAGTTCTGATCAACAACTCGCTTTCCAAGCCGATAATGAATGCTTCTATTTTTTAAGCTAAGTCACATCATTATGTTGATATTCAATTCGATTATGAATAGACTGGTGGTTGACTTGAGATTGCCTAAACTCTTAATATTGTTCGCTGCATTCTGGGCAATTATTTCTAGTAGGTAATCTCAAACCTTTATTTCAACAATATCTAAAGAAAAGGCAATTCCAATGTGACTTAGCTTGTTTTCTTTCATATCTCTCTTCTTCTTATTGACGTTGATATTCCTTCTCTTCTAACCAGCACTGATAATCTTTCTCCTTCTGCCATTGCCATTAATTCAATAGAATTTGAGATGTAACATGTGGTCTCATCACACCATCTCTCGACGTTTCTCCCTGCTCATATCGGCTCTTTTGTTGGTTACGATGTCTTTTAATTTCTCTATATTCATCAGCTGATATTTGCATCTCTGGATCAACTGTTCTAGTTTCTCTTACCCTAGCAGATGTCAAAACTTTAGCTTTCCCTTTGAACAACTTAGCATCAACCATGTTTTGATTCTTTGGGAAAGGATTATCATCAACTTTTATTTTTGAGCTATATCAAATTTAAACTTCCCTTGTTGAATAGCCCTCTGAATATGCTGCTAAAAAATCCTACAATCATTAGTAGTATGAGAAGTAGTGTTATGGTACTTGCAGAACTTTTTATTCTTTAACTGATCAGAAGGTAATATAACATGATTGACAGGCAGTTTAATTTGTCCCTTCTCAAGCAAGAAATCAAAAAGTTTGTCTGCTTTCATAACATCAAAATCATAACTTTCTTCAACTTCTTTTCCCCAAGGATTTGGAACCATTACAATCTTTTTACCCCAATTCCATTCAACTACGGCAATTTCCTCTTCTTCATCATCATCATCTACTAAATATGGATTATAACCTTTGGCGATTGCAGCATTCTTCTAGAATTAGGAATCTATGCGCATATTCTAGAATTAGCTATTAAGTGATGCCACTCGTTGAGCCAATTGACCTAAATTATCAAATTCTTGCCCAAGCAGCTTTTCTCTCCATGTTAGCAACATTCCTTGAATAGCCAACGCAGCTAGCTGATCATCAGTCAAATTCAACAATAAGCATAAGTTTCTTATTTCTCAAAACCTCTGAAGGAACTCAGCACCCAATTCATTAGCTCTTTTCTTTATAGTTGTCAAAACTATGATCTTTCTTTCTCATATCCCAGTGTAGAAATATGTATGGAATTTCTTTTCAAGATCACTCCAATTGGCAATAGAATTAACCGCTAGTGATGAAAACTAAGTGAAAGCTGGTCCTAATAGGGACAAAGAGAAGAAATGAACTCGATGCGCTTCTTCAACAGAGGCTTCACCCAACTGAGTAAGATATCGACCGACATGTTTTATAGTACTTGTGCTATATTGACAAGTGAACTTAGCAAATTCTAGAAGCCTATAGTTCATAGGAAGGGCCACCAAATCATACCACTCTGAATATGGACGTTTGTACGAAAAGGTCTGCCCTTTTGGTTTTAAACCAAATTGATTTTTCATCATTTCGGTTACTCTAAGCAATAATTCATCAGCATTTGAGTTTGGATTCCTTGGCAATTGCGGACCCATCTGCAGATTGAAATTCTGAGTGCCTTGATATCCTAGATTTGAAATCATATTGAGGGTATTATAATCTGAACCATAATGATATCCTTATGGAATATCTATCTAATAGGCCCCTTGCTGATTTACTGTTTGAAATCTCTGATTGAAAACATTAGGATCTATATCTCTATGAATCCTTTGAACTAATGGTGCTATTTTTTGAGCCGACGGTGGTATTTGGCCTAATGTACCAAAATTTACCATCTAATTATGAACTTGCCCTATCGGTTGTTGCATATGCTGCACTGATGATCTAGGATTATATTACATTTGATTACTAGTAGCACCCTGAATTTGCTTAGATGAATTCTAAATTGTCTGGGCATCATCACTCTTAGCTAGTGCTGCTTCTTGATGGCTAGTACCAGCTTGATTAGTCCCCTAAGTCGACTGATGTAGAATATTGTAATAAGCCAGTCCAACCTGATTAAGTGGAAATCCATGAAACACCTCCTTCATGGTATTGTGGAATGTATTTAAGAAAGTTGTATTATGATTCAGCATTGCATCATGAATAGATTTGTTGACAGCTTCTTCAAATAAACGCCGATAAGCAACATCGGCTAAATGGAACATGATCGATATAAAGCGTCGAGCCGATAAGTTTGATGAAAAGAGTATAACATGCGAACAAATCAGATGTCTAATATAAATGAATCTACAAATAGTTTGAATCTAATCTATTATCATCAACAGTGAGGTTCGATCGGATCGAGGTAACTATGATAATGTTAACAAACTAAAGCTAAAGAATCTATAAAATCATTTATATGTTGATAGATTCATGAAAACATGCTATATGCGTGAGAGTATATGCAAATCCCCAAAAATAGCCGATGTAGTCATACCAAACAAACATAGTACATATCTTGATCATGAGCAAGACCACTAATCGATAATTTCTAATCTAAAGTCTTACTAGTGAGGTTCGACTGGATCGATGCAGCTATGGTAGTGTTATTAGATTAGATCTCATTAACTAATGAATTTATTCAAGGTTGAAACACTTCTTTGGATGCATACTATGTTTGATTGGAATAGAGATAAAATAGCCTATCTAGCGAAATTAAGCCACCAATTATAAGATTTAAAGCGTGACTAGATCAAAGGATGACCAATTAAGATGATATGATGTCGATGTATCTCTATCTCAATCAGGTGATATTGTTATAATTAATAAAACATTAATTATAACAAGATCGATAACTGTTGAATCAACCAAAAAATAGCAAGGAAAATCTTACTAATCTTAGCAGATTTGATAACTGGTGATATTGTATTAAACAACAAGTTATTTAATACAAGAGCAATAACTTTGATATATATTATGATTTGTAAGAGATCAATCAGCTGATGTAGCCTTACAAACAATGATATGGATCGATAACTAACTTATATTATAGCTCATAAAAGATCAATCCGCTGATGTAGTTTTATAAGCACAATACAAGTCATGATGGTACTCATAAGCAAGCTGGAGGTCGATCAGTCGATGTAGCCCTATTTGTTGAAGAACTCATCGAGATATGCAGTACTCCTACTCCTAATGCGATGGCGAAAGCAAGAAAGATTGTATTGATTGAGTGTTCATCCCCTTGTACAATAACCAGGGTCTAATATTTATACCCGGAACCTAAATATGAATCCTACTCTAATACGACTCATTATAGTTCTTGGAATAAAAGAAAACTTCCTAACTTAATAATAACTTGGATAGTAATTTTCCTTCTTTGTAGAGTCCGACACATCTTCCTCACGCCATTCAAGCATAGCCCATTGACATCGTCTACTGACGTCATCTATAAAATAGCCGATTTTGAGATTGTATCTAAATCAGCTGATACCGATTCACATCTAATCGATTCCTTAATGACACAATCCTAGAAGCTTCAAGTTCCCACGTTCTTCTTCCTAAATTTTGGTGCAAACACAATTCTTACAACCTAATGCATCAAATATAAAGGACTCAAGTGATATTTTATAAAACATAGGAGGCTTAAAATGCTCTAGGGCTTGCCTTTTAGAAAAGAAGTGGGTTGGTGCTTAGGGCACTCCAGAAGTTCCTCAGTAGCTAGCTCCTTGCATTTAGGAGCTGCTGGCTATGGTGTCTCCTTATTCTTCTCCGCCTCTTCTTTGAATTCCAGTAGGGTTACTCCTTCAGGTGATCCTATATGTATGAGCATAAAATAAGATATCATGGATGCATAGATAATGATATGGATGATATGATACGACAAAATGCATACTCATAAGTGTCCTTAATAGTAATGTATTAAAGTGATAACAAGATAAATTTTCTTTTACTAAGTAGGTGCAAATCTCCTCTCTAGTAATTAAACAAATTTCTATTTAAGCAATTTCTGTATTACAAAAGAGCAGCCGCTTGATTTGACCATAACTGGAGTTTTACACATCTAAAATAATATGCTTTTGGACTTTCTAGAAAGCTTATAAAATTGTCTATAACTTTCTTATAATCATCTTAAGATGACTCAGTAGCTATCTAGGTCAAACAATTAAATCTTTCAGATCTGTCCTAAGGACAAGCCAATCTGACAGCAGATTTTAAAAGCTATAATTTTTAAACCATTGGGCCTACGACCATGAAATATTTTGACAAACTATATGAGTAAGTTATCTACAACTTTGTTATTGACAAGTTTCGCAGAAAAGATCATTATCATCATGAATTTGTCACCACAATAGAAAGTACCCATGCAGCCATCGTGTTAAATTATAAAGCAATAATTAACTAGCTACCTATAACCAATTAATTCCAAGCACAACTACTAATATCAACAGATCATATGCATCATAAGCACCATAGAAAACATCATGGTTAAGCCAAAATAATTTACTTATGTGCATTTATTAATTTCCTTATATAATAGGGTGATTTAGAGGATAAATAATTACAATGATCAATAAATTC
The DNA here is from genome assembly GCF_019320115.1 of Miscanthus floridulus. Lineage (NCBI taxonomy): Eukaryota > Viridiplantae > Streptophyta > Magnoliopsida > Poales > Poaceae > Miscanthus > Miscanthus floridulus. The sequence goes on from NC_089585.1 coordinate 38,300,332, forward strand.
TGACAAAATTACAGTAGGTTAGATATGATCCCAGTAGTCTATTGTACAATTTTCATGCCATCTAGATAAGAATAGCAACCTCTACAAAAATAACAAGTTACATAGGCTTATTTTAGCAAAAAATAGTTTAGCCTAGTAAAAAGTGTCAAACAATAGATTTCATATTTTCCTTATTTTCATCCTAGTATAAGAACATTGTGCAGAAATTTGCATGATCATAAGTTATGTATTTTTACCCCAATTAATTTCACTAGAAACTAGCATTTAATTAAGGTGAAATAGAAAGACTGTATTCCAAGTATGCCCACTATAGGTTTAGTATTTTTCTAGCTAGAGTATGCCAACACAATACCCACAAAATTGAAATCACAATTTTATCACTTCCCTAGCTCAAGTTATGCATTTTACAAAATAGAAACAAATTTAAAAGCACTTTACTAGCTTAATTTAATTCCCCTAGAAAAATACTCTAAATAGTAGGTTTCATATTTTTATCAAATAGTACACTTCATGATGAATTCAACAAAATTTGTATCACCCCATTTGGACACTCCTAGCACAAGGTATGGATTTTTGAAGTTTACATTTAAATCTATGAAAACAAATAAAGAAAACATTTAAAACTCTGACTGACAGCTAGGACCCATGGGTCAACGAGACCCATATGTTAGTGAGGCAAAGCAGAGCTCTGGCTTTGACCGGTGAGAACTCACCGACGGTGAGGTATCTGGAGATGGCATCACCACCACTACACTCGTCTCGTTAAGCCGCATCGAGGGGTACCCTCGGTTGACTCAAAGGCTCGCCGGAGCAAGCTCGATGGCGGCCATGGCGGCTAGGTGGTGATGCGTGGCGGTGCACCGGCCATCTTCAGCTATGAGATACTCAAGCGAGCTCTGCTATAGCTTTGCGGTGACCTAGCAAGGCTAAAGGGTGAAGGTTAGGGTTAGTAGCGGTGCTAGAGGAGCACGGTCGTGTGCATGGTGACATGGTGGCACGAGTGCGGCCATGGTGAGGTCACCATTCCGACAAGACGATAGTCCATGATAGATCTCCATCTTCGGTGATGGTGCTAGGGTTAATGGATATGTAGAAACATGCACTAGAGGGGGACGACGAGACCTAGTCGGTGCTGGCCATGGTGAGCTTGAGCTCGTGACCCTAGCAACCGTGTGCGGTGCGGTCATGTGTTCCCACGCTGTGGTGGCGGTAGCGGTTAAATCACCTACGGCGTGAGCTACTATGACTTAAGACGATGATGGACTAGAGAAGAAAGAGGTAGGAGGAGCGGTGGATAAGGTTAGCCATGGCGAGCTTGGACCTTGGCAGCGCTCTATACCATGGTGGCGACAGCGACGTGAAATGCCGCTTTACCTTGGCTCGAACAATGGTAGTGGCTGGTCAGGGAGGTAGAGGAGATGATGGCGGAGCTATAAGTGTAATGGATTGGGTAGAGGTGTAGCAAGGACGGTGAGCACTGCTGACGGAGGCTCAACGGCGGTGTGCGGGTGCGGTGCCCAATTTGGCGTGGTGACTACGAGAGAGAACAGAGCGATAGAGTGCAAGTGAGAGTGGAGAGCGAGCGCCTAGCCTCTTCTCCTCTTCAGCATGGCAACGCGGGGCCAGCGACGGCATACAGCCACCACACAGTGTGTGCACGCTAACACCGATTGACCATGACACGCGTGGCTTGCCAATTCAAACCGGCCATCAGGCCGACTGATAAGCCATCTTCGTGCCATTGTTACCCCTAATTCGTGTAGAATTAGCAAAAACTCCCTTACTAAGATTTATAGAGCTATAGGAGATCTACAACTTTACTTTAGAAAGTTTAGTCAAATTCCCAATGGTTTTCAAACTACAGCGCTCTAAAGTGGTATACTTTGAAACTGTAAGTCATTAAAGACAGAAAATTTCACAAGTCCCTAAAACAGCATTTGATTGATTCTTGTGGGCCCTATTTGACCATTTTAGGCACTAAATTAGCTCATGACCCTTAAACAAAGTTTGTTCCACATAAGATAAGCTACAACTTTTATTAAGGGTGCACTTCCATGCAAATAATCTACGCTATAGTTCAACTTTGGTCAAAGTAGGATCATGAAAAATGACACTATGAGTAAACTAGGATTTAGAAGCAAAATTGGCTCATGTTATGAATACAAACATTGATCCATTTACCATCCTAGATATGTCTAAGCTATTTTTGTGACCTCACAACCATTTCTCACATTGGTCACACATGATCACAAGCATATGTAAGTATATAAGCAACATCACATGTGATAAAGAGAAGGTGAATGAAATGAAACTTCACATGCTCATGCTCATGAAAGCTTGGATGATGCTTGTGCTCATGAAATGCAAGTGTCAAATGCATGATTAACACTAGGGTGTTACAACCATAGCCCTAAAGATGGGTGAGCGACCACAGATCGGGACCATCCCAAGCAAGGGGTCACCCGGCTACCATCATGCGGGTCCTGGCTAGCCCTGACAGCCACCACCGACCACCCCGGGTGCGGGCACTGGGCCCCAGCGGGCCATCGTGGGCCATCGATGGGGGAGGTGGAGGTGCAATCCACCCTCGACACAGTCAGGGAGGGAGGCTAAAAGGTCCTAATTGCTAGAGGGGGTGAATAGCCTATTAAAAATATTCTACAACAACACTTAAGCCAAATAGTTAGACAATTAAATGGCAAAGTGAGTGTTGCACTAGCCTACTAAAAATACAAGCCTCCTATCTACAATTCTAGTTATCTATGGCAAGTGACAATCAATCAGTCACAATGAATACCAAATGAATTCCTCAGAGACAAGATGACACAATGATTTTTCACCAAGGTTCACTTGCTTACCGGCAAGCTAGTCCCTATTGTGGTGATTCACTTACTTGGAGGTTCACGTGCTAATAGGCACCACACACCTAACCCACGATTAGGTGCCACACAACCAACAAAAGATGAGGATCCATAAGCCATGAGCAATTCACTAGAGTACCTTTTGGCTCTCCTTTGGGAAAAGGTTAAGGAGCCCTCACAATCACCATGATCCGAGCCAAAGACAAGCACCACCCTCCACTCGATGATCCTCGCTGCACCAAGCTATCTAGGTGGTGGCAACCACTAAGAGTAACAAGCAAAATCCATAGCAAAACACAATCACCAAGTGCCTCTAGATGCAATCACTCAAAGCATTGCACTTGGATGCTCTCAAATCCCACTAGATGATGATCTAATCAAGCAAGATGAGTTAGAGAGTGTTGGTTATGATGGTCCAATCAAGCAAGGTGGGTTAGAGAGTGTTGGCTATGCTCACTATGATGTATACTCAATACAAATGGCCAAGAGCATCCGGTCGTGGGATCTTCGCCATGTGTCCCACCTTCAAACTTGTGCCGCCTGATCTCCAACGGTCAACTCGCTCCGTGCTAGCACATAAGTCAAGACTAGACACACCTGCCCCAACCTGACGCTATGCCACCACATCTGCTCATGTGTCCCCACACTACCTTCATGCCAAGACCAGATGCGCACGACCGTAGAGTCCGATGGGCTCCAGTAAGCATCTAGAGAGGAAAATCCATGACCAAACGTGTTTGTTCACAAGCGATCAGACATAGCCCCGAGACTGATCCTCTCTAGCCTTCTCCCTGTGTTATGTTAGCATACATCATAGGGGACCGGACGCACCCCCTACACGTCCGATCCAGCACCTAGATCGGTGTCTGATCCCTAGCCCAAGCACGCCCAACACCACGCGCCACTTACCATACTCAAGACTCCAAGTCTGGTCATTGCCTAGGCAGCATCCGGTCACCTTGGGAAGCCTCCTCAACTTCTCCAACTTTGCCACCCTTGATCAAATATGCTAATCACCAAGTGTAACACCTTTTGCACGTGTTTTAGCATATTTTCACAAACATTTTCAAGGTTGTTAGCACTCACTAGACTCTAAATGCATATGCAATGAGTTAAAACATCTAGTGGCACTTTGATAACCGTATTTCATGATGAGTTTCACCCCTCTTAATAGTACGACTATCTATCCTAAATGTGATTGTTGGATTGTTTTGCTCTGGCAATATCTAGCAACATGATCGCATATACGGAATCAGATGGTAGCACACAAGACACAAAGATTTATACTAGTTTGGGGGCGCGAGGCATGCTAAACCCTACTCTAGTGGTGCAGCTGCTCTTGTATTCATATGCTCAATTATAGGGGTTGTTGCTCCTAGCTACGAGGTAGATGGAATAGGTGGAAGATTGGATCCCGTGCCCAAGGTCCCTACCCTCCTTTATATGGGTAGGAGAGGTAGGGTTATAGGGGGGGCGATTGGGTTAGCAGATTGTGTTCCTAGTTTGTTACATGATATGCACAACATATTGATCCTAGCTATCATCCAGATACACCTACCTTGGTTTGCCTTGATCTCCATGTTGGTTGATCATGTTAGCCCTTGCGGGCATCCTCCTTGACGGCTGCTGAGTCGATAGCTTGGTGGTAGTCATATATATGGGCAGTGCTGGTACCCCTAGCCCATATCTCTGATAGTAGCCCCCATAGGTCTTAATGATAAGCTAGCATGTAGCTTCAAGCCCTCAAGACATCACAGTCTCACCTATAAGTTTTGCGTACTATAAGTACATAGTGAGCATCTTTGGGTGCCGAAGCTCTGAGCAGTGCACTTGGATATTCCCAAGTATTGGGGAGCCAATATGTTGCCGTTCGAGTACTAAGAGCATTTCTTGGGTAGCGAGAATCTTCTTCAAGCATCGAGTGAGGCGGTGGTATACCATACATCAAGGAACGTCGTTCCCTAGCAGCTATAAGTGCCTAGCTCAGGTGGTGCACCCCATATTGGGAAATGTAGTTTCCTAGGCATAGCCCTCAAGACATTGTTAACGTCTCGATAACCAGAAGCATAGCTCCTAGGACATCATAGATGCCATGCTAGGGTAAAAAATACCGCAGTACTCAAGAAGTTGGTTCTCGATGCATTCCGATGTGTAAATAGTGGTTGCGCATGTAGCATAATGGACCAATTTATAAGAGCACAAGTACAATGGCAGCCCGCAAGTAGTCGCACTGTCATACTTGAGCCTATATAAACCTAGTAGTCCATCGAGTACCACAACGGGTCTCGATTAACCATCAACATACAACCAAGATTGTACATGATTCAACATACATGTCACATGTTACATAAGGTTCACAAATACAATTCATTCATCAGAGTATGAATTAAGGTTATTACAAACCAAATTTAGTAACTAGTAGCGGAAGCAAATTAAAGTTTGGAACTAACATCAGCCAACATAGTTCAAATATAGTGCCAACTCGTGATCACACTTCCACAAAAGCACATAAGAAAGATTAATAAGAGATGCCTGCCTAGGGCTCACTCCTCATCCACGGCGGGATAGAAGTAGTTCTTGTAATAGCTGTGATAAACTATACAATCTACAACAATGGGAATAAAACCCTAAGTATGAGAAGGTACTCAACTAGACTTACCCGTCATAAACCAAAAATAAAGTGACTCCAAGGATTATGAAAGGCTTTATAAGTGGAGCTAGCTCGATAACATTTTGCATAAAAAGCGACTAACTCAGTTGTACAATTATAATTAGGTCATTAAGTTAATTATAGCTATTCATCTCTAGATTAGCAACTAACATGTGCCAAACATGTGGTATATCATTTAGTAGCATACAATAGTAATCATAGCCGGTGTAGTAATTCCATGTTCATTTGAACCATCACATTCCATAACATAGTTACTACGATGTTGGAGCTAGCCAAGTTTCTCACTGTCTAGGAGAGACGACGACTTGAATTGATTTCAACCAGCTAAGAATTTACTCCTAACACAAACCCAAGCAGACTAGATCAACAGTCACATTTGGTACAACTTAGGTACACATTTTGCGGGTTCAACCAGTGCCGCATAATCAGGGACAACTAGCTACCAGGACGATCAGGACTACCCTACCCTTGGGCTCATGCTTGGCTCCCCGCACATCCTTACTAGCATCCAGAGTATGCACTTTTATAGAATGGGGCCTAGCCTGAGTTGAGCTACTTAGCTTCATGGTCGGAACGAGTTATTCAGCCAGCTAAGTGAGAGGCATGCGTTCAATCTTGTCAGAAGTGCCAACAATAGTACGGTTCTTAATTGGCACAGATGGAATCACATGAGTCAACCTACATATAAACTCCACCTGGCCTCCAATTATATTACCCCATGGTTCCTTTCCATGATAGCAAATATAGCCAACTGTGCTTCGGTATCCACCTATATCTCGCAGGTGAGAGGAAATCACCCAACTTCTATCGGTCTAAGCATGGCTAAGCATATATTCGATCTTGGACCTATACAAGGTCAAAGGTATATGTAACTAGATAAGGTAGTTCTACGCATCAAGTGTTTTCAATCAACTCTTATAACTTAATGCATCAAACATAAAGGACTCAAGTAATATTTTGTAAAACATGGGAGACTTAGAATGCTCTGAGACTTGCCTTTGAGGAAAGAGGTTGGCCAGTGATCCAGGCACTCAAGAAAATCTTTGACAGTCTGCTCCTCTTCTCCTAGATCTGTGGCCTGAGGCATCTCCTGTCGATCCTCCTCTTCTTCTTCATTGAACTCCAATAGAGTTATTTCTTCGGACGATCTTATATGCATGAGCATGAATTAAGATATCATGAATGCATATATGTTGACATGTATAATATGATATTATGTAATGGATGCATCCTCATAAGTGTTTTCAATGACTTTGCATCAAGTAATAACAAGTTGCATCTTATTTTACTGAGTAGGTGCTTATCTCTTCTCTAATAACTAAGCAAACACTTACGTAAATTATTTTCTAGACTACAAGACAGTAGCCACTTGTTTTGGCCATAACTATAGTAATACATATCAAAATAATATGGTTCTAGACATTATGGAAAGCTTATGAAATTTCCTACAAATTTCTTTTAATCATCTTAATGTGATTAAGTAGTTATCTAGGTCAAATAATTCAATCCTTCAAATCTATCTAGAGAGCAAGCATTTTGGACGACAGAATTCTAACAGCCATAATTCTCAAACCATAAGGCCTATGAATATGAAAATTTAATACAAGGTAGATAAGTAAGTTATCTACAACTTTGTTATTAACAATTTTTATAGAAAAGACCATTATCATCACAAAAATATCATCACAACTGAAACTATACATGTAGCCATCTAGTTGAATTATAAAGCAATAATTAACTAATTGCTTATAACCAATTACTTTTAATCCTAACTAATAACATCAACCTATCATATGAATCACAAAAACTATAGAAAATATCATGGTTAAATATAACTAAATTATTTTTATCCATTTATTAATTTCCTTAGCTAATAAGGTGATTTAGAGGATAAATATTCCCAGTGCTTACTAAATTTTGAGAAAATTATAGCAGCCTACAAATGACTTTTATAGTCTATTGTACAAATTTCATGCTATTTGGATAAGTATAACTACCTCAACAAAAATAACAAGATACATAGGATTATTATAGTAAAAATAGTTTATCATAGTGAAAAGTGTCAAACAATAGTTTTAATATTTTTATTACATTCCTCCAAGCATAAGAATACTGTGTAAAAATTTACATGATCATATGTTATGTTTTTTACCCCAATTAATTTCACTTGAAACTAGTACTTAATTAGGATTAAATATGAAGACCATATTCAAAGTATGCTTACTGCAAGTTTAGTATTTTTCCTAGCTAAAATATGTCAACACAAGACTAGCAAAATTGGAATCACAATTTTATCATCTTTCTAGCTCAAGTTATGCATTTAACAAGATAGAAACCATTTTAAAAACATTTATCTAGCTAAATTTTATTCTCCTAGATAAATAACAGAAGCAGTGCATCTCATATTTTTATCAAAACTAGACACTCCTAGCTTGAGATATGAATTTTTGAAACATGCATTCAAATATGTGAAATAAATCTAGAAAATCAAATATCATACACACTGACAGTCAAGGCCCACGGTCAATGGGGACCCACCCGTCAGTGAGACAAAACAGGGGACGATGCTGACCGGCGAGAACTCACCGACAGTGAGGTCTCCAGTGGTAACATCTTCACCACTACACTCATCTCACCCAAGCACATCGATTAGTAGGCTTAGTTGGCTTGGTGGCTCGCTGGAGCAAGCTCGACGACAACCATGGCAGATGGTGGAGGTCAACGGTGGTACACCGGCCATCTCTAGCTATGGCACACTTAGGTGAGGACGACTACTCCATCCTAGTGACCTAGCAGAGCTACACGGCATAGGTGAGGGCTTGGGGTGGCGTCGGTGAGCTTGGCCATGTGCATGGCCGTATGGCGGCGCATGGAGCACGGCGGTGCTCACATTGTTCTAGCAAGACAGTGGCAAAAGGTGGGTCTCTATCATGCCACTAGTGAGGCCTAGAGTTACTCGATCTAAGGCGTGAGAGAAAGGAGGGAGACGGCGAACCAACTCAGCGGTGGTGAGCTCGAGTGCCACGGTGGCCATGGCAGACGTGGGTGGAGCGGTGACTCATTCCGGCACCATCAAATGGTGGCGTCATTCCTAACCCACCCTAAGCTTCTAGACTCTATCATAGTGCTGGACCAAAGAAAATGAAGGCATGCAGTGCGGTGGAATGGTCAGGCCATGATGAGCCACGAGCGCGGCGGCGCTCCGGTGACGACAACGACTGCGGCGAGGTGAAATGCCACACTACCTAGGGTTGGTAGGTGGTGCTGTTGGCTCAAGGAGGAGGAGGTGATGGCATTGCAGCTATGGCCAAGATGAATTGGTTGGCAAGGCTATGTCAGCGGCGAGCGGTTACGGTAGAGCTACGGCGATGCTACGGCAAGCTCGGTACAACGCTGTGGAGAGGCAGAGCGTGCAAGAGGGAGTGAGAGTGGGCGAGTGGATGGAGTGGTGGGTGTGCGGTGCTCAAGTGTGGCTCGAGCCTGACTAGCCAGGCCAATGCCAGTGTATTGCCACTATCGATGTAATATGGTCGGCAGTCTACCTAGGGGTATGCCCAAGGTAGTAGATTGTCAGCAGACAGATGCGCAAGCCATAAACAAGACAGTGACGCAAGACAAACACGAGGTTTTATCCAGTTTCGGCCGCTAAGAAGGCATAATACCTACATCCTACATCTGATTTGTATTGCTGTATGTCAATGAGAGATGTTTTTTAGAAGGGTCCCCTGCCCGCCTTATATAGTCTGGGGGCTAGGGTTACAGATCTAGTTACTAATCCTAGTTAGTTACAATTGTCATATGTGGCCGGATAAGGATTCCTATTCTAACCGACCAGGATCTTGATTGATCACCAAATCCGCCTTGACTCCTTGCATGGGACTCCGATCAGGTTGGTCGGGCTACATGTCGTCTTTTGGTGGACCAGACCCACCGATCTGGGCTGGCCCAAGCTTAGCCATAAGGGTATAGGGGTTAATACCCCCATAGCTAGTCCCCGAGCACCATGTATTATGCTACGACACGCCATTTTAACCTTCTCTGACAAGTAAGGCTTGAGTCCTTGATATCTCTGACCACCGTTATCACCGGAGAAGTAGGTTGTCCAAAGAATGTATGGTGCTCTTAAGAAAATAGAAAAAGATTTCTGTCCTAGGAAGTGTGCCCACTTGTATTTCTGAACAGAAATGTAAGTGCATCTTGAAGCGTAGCATCCTTGATCATCAGAGGCGTAGGGGTCAAAAAACAAACACATTCACCGCAAGGTGAAGTGTGCCCACTTAGTCTCTGAGCCTGGTAGTAGGTGACGTAGGCATGTGGTGCCAGGGTCTGAAAAGAATTCCTAGTTAAGTTGAGAACTCAATTGTCGTACAAGCAATACGAGATGCACCGGCAGGTGCATCGTACCGATGTAGTCCCCGAGCTTGCTAGAAAGCGAAGTATGAGCCTTGTAGCAAGGTCTAAATAAATGTCTCTCAACTATATGTGAGTACAAATCACATGTAGCCAAGAAGAACGATCTCCGAGCAGTGGTTGGGACAGTCCCCGAGCACGATAGTAATCCTTACAATCAGTCAAAGCATAAGGGTCGATTAAACAAACACATTCACTGCAAGGTGAAGTGTGCCCACTTAGTCCCCAAGCCTAGTAGTAGGTGACATAGGCACATGGTGCCAGGGTCTAAAAAAGAATTTCCATTGAAGTTAAGAATCCAATTGTCATGCAGGCGATACGAGATGCACCGGTAGGTGCATCGTACCAATGTAGTCCCCGAGCTTACTGGAAGGCGAAGTATGAGCCTTGTAGCAAGGTCTAAATAAATGTCTCTCAACTGTATGTGAGTACAAATCACATGTAGCCAAGGAAAGCGATCTCCGAGCAGTGGTTGGGACAGTCCCCGAGCACATTAGTAGCCGGAGCAGTCCCCGAACACGGCAGTGGTCGGAGCAGTCCCCGATCACGGTAGTGGTCGGAGCAGTCCCCGAGCACGGCAGTGGTCTGGGCAGTCCTCGAGCACAGCAGTGGTCTGGGCAGTCCCCGAGCACGGCAGTGGTCTGGTCCATCATTGAGCACAAGACATGCAGTGAAAAAAAATGAACATCACTTGTATTATTATTTGGTGTATTTATTTATCTCCTTACTCTGTCAAGTCCAATCTACCACGTCTGGTCAAAAAAGTAGATGGATATAACACATCACTCTGCCTTCTTACTCTTTCTGGCAAACAGTCGCTTGGCGCCTATATGGAGGTGCATCAGTGTGGGCCCTCTCACATTATCAATGAAGAGGCGCGTACACTCGAAACGAAGAGGCACGTTTATTGGCGTAGATCTCGAGGTTGTGAAAACAACCATCTACAGCGTGTGCACACGTCTCCCAAGAATCTTGGGTGGATGAAACGATAGAGCTCTTGGTTATTTATAATATAGAACTTGTAAGTTACTTTTTACCGATCCCCATTGTCATTCGCCGTCGCAACCTTCTTCTTGCTCTTATCAAACCCTACTCCTCTGAAAATCATCACCAATCCCCCCCCCCCCGCATCCACCTCCTTAGCAAGGGTAGATTAATGGCGAAGAGAGATGCCCAGAAGAAAGACAGAGTCATGGCGAAGGAGTGGTGGAAGTCAAGGAGCAATGAGCAGACCATCGAAGACCTCGTCGCCATGGGAGTGCTCCACAACAAGGCACTCACGGGATGGCGTGCGTCGGAAGGAGAAAGCTTCCCTGATCCACAACCAGGTGAGATTGTGGTTTTCGAGGATTTCTTCAAGCGGGGTTTTGGGGTTCTAGTGCACCCTTTCCTTCAGGGGCTCTACTTGTATTATGAGATTGGGATTTGCAATCTGCATCCCAACTCGATTCTTCTTGTCTCCACCTTCATCCATCTTTGTGAAGCTTATGGTGGCTTCCAGCCCCATTTTGACCTCTTTTGCCATCTGTTCTGTCTGTGGAAGAAAGGGAGCAGTGGCTCGAAGATAGCCAGAGGTGTATACCTCAATCTGCATGATGGTATGAAGGCCCAGTACCTGCACTGCCCCTAGAACACCTCACTGGACGAATGGTACAAGAAGTGGTTCTACATCCGTGAAGAGCCGAACACAATCACCCTGTGCGACATGGAGTTGATTTTGGAGAAGAAGAACAGCTGGTCGGAGAAGCCTGAGCACTTGGAGCAGATCGTAGAACTGCTCGGGATGATCCTGTGGGGAAAGCTAGATGGTCCAAGCATGGTCGAGAACTTCATCAGCCGAAGGATCTAGCCCTGCTAGAAGAGGGTACATCCTGGCTTCGAGTACCAGGGGAGCACAGATCCAACGAGGACCAGAAAAGAGGTGCTCGACAAGATAGAAGTCAAGGCCAGAATTGGGGAGCTATTCAACCTAGCCGATCCCAATTATGTCAGGTTAAACGACATCGAGCACGCCTTCAAGCTGGCCCAACCTCCCCCAAAGGTAAATGATGCTTCCTTGTACCTGTAGAATTATGTTGTAACAAAAAATTGACTGTTGTCTCCTTTATGTTTCCTAGAGTAATGGTTGTGACCGGGCAGCAGTGTTCGTGTCTCCGCCCCCTGGTGTGGATTGGCCGCAAATTGTTGGCTCAACCACATAGACCAGTGCCAGGACCGAAGATGTCGACTGGGCGGTACTCGGGGTTGTGGAGGATGCAGCGGCTAGGGATGCTGGCAAGCGGCCAGCTGCCAACAAACGTCGCCAGGCCATCTTCCCCCTTTTAGATGATGAAACAGAGGATGTGGGCATCTTCCGACTCATCCCTCGAAAGAGGAGGAGACAAATGGGGTTGACAGAGTAGGGTGGCTCCTCTGTACCAGCAGTGATCGCATCACCGACCACTGCAACATAGAGGACAAGCGGGGGAAGTGTCGAGCACCAAACCTCGGCGCTAGTACCGGTGATGGAAAAAGACCCGGTGGAACCCGCTGAGCACGTGGAGTAGGCACGGTCGAAGAGATGCTCCTTTGCCACATCATTCCATGCTTCCAAGCTATAAGTATCTGTAACTTTGATGTAAGCTTATAATTTGTATTGAATACTATTGTCTTCTGAACTTTTCTCTGGTATATTAGGTCGGCGTCCACCGAAAATCCCAACCAGCTAGCCGGGTGTGGCACGGCTTTGCTAGTACTAGTGGAAAGAACTGCTCAGCAGCCGACTGTGGAGGAACCTATAGAAGAAATTCTGCCAGAACCTCAACAGACAAGTGGCCAGACGACAGCCCCCGAGCAGCTGGTCGAGAAGACAACCAAGCAAAGTACAAGTGCTCCGAGCACTAACCTTGCTAAGGTAGATACCTTGGCGCCAAGGGAACCAGACCAAGCCAAGGAGCAGCAACCGGAGTTGGCATAGACCACGCTTGCTGATGCTATGGCTCGTGGGAAAGCCATAGTGGTTGCGGAGACTATAGCCTCCAGACCAGCGCCGCCCCCTGAACAAGAGGCCGAAGAGGACGAAGTTGAAGAGATCCTAGGCCATCCCCAAGACAAACGACAACATGTATATGTGCCGCGCTGGCATAACTTGACTTGCATAACCTGAGCATGAGCATCAAGCATTCATAAATCATCATTTACAATTGAAATATTTGATGGAACCATATGAAACATTGCTTGTTATCTCGTGTTTCTTGAAACATATGCAACGTTTGCTTGTTTTTGCATGTTTCTTTGTACTTATGCAAATAATCATGAATGAAAACATGTACTTGGTAGATGTGAGTACGAAAACATGTAACCACACTTGGGTTAGCAATTAGTGCATGGTTCATGAAAGTCACTTTTCATAATCAAGCCTTTAAGGCATATTTCATGTGATTACTTTAAATAGCTCTATGAGTGACTACTACATGAAATGATTAAATGACCTTGCAAATTGCTTAAACATGTTTAGAGTATCATTATAAACAACTTTGATATTCATGGTTAGGGGTAAATAGGTCATTAAGCCATGCTTTGATGTGTTTCATCTTTTAAATGTGACATGTTTGACCAATTTGGAACTAGGTGTTAGAGACCTTGCATGGAGGAGTTCACTCAAGCAAAGTTGTAGTGTTTGACATAAGGAACAACTTTTATTTTTGGGTCATGGACTGATTTAGCTTCTAACATGCTTGAATTGGTCTCACAAAAATCATCAAATCACTGATTTCAACACTTAGCAAATTTCACCAAGTCTTTTTCAACTGACAGCCTGACAGGCCAACTTTGAGCATGATTTTTCTCTGTTTCTGTTGCGAATTAGAACAAGTGCCTTGAACAAGTTTTGTAGCTGGTACATAGTTCTACAAATCGTATTCATACAATTTCTACCTAGCAGCAATGGATTAGCAGTTAGATGAATGTCAAAACTCATCGTCAGGCTCGGCATGTCGCGATTGACGAATTGAATCAAAGCCGATCGGTGGCCGACCGGCGCCAGAGCGCGAATGCTGCGTGTCCATGGCGACGGCCGCGCGTCACCAACGCCTTGACCGCATAGGCCATGACACGCCTGGGCGCGGCCTTAACCCTGCCAGCGTCTGCCTGAGCCCTCCCGCACCCTCCTTTTGCTTTTCCCGGCCTCTCTTCCTCGCTGCAGCAACAGCCGAGCTCCCGTAGCTCCGCTGTTGCCATAACCGCGCACAAGCTCGCGCCTAGCTACTCCATCACCACCGCAACACTTCATTGCCACCTCAGCAACCCACTGCCTCCTCCCATGCCCGCTGACAGCGCTTGGTAAGCCACCGCAACGCATGCGAGCTTGCCGAGGTTCCGCCGTGAGCCCCGTCTCTGTGGCCACGTCGCCACCGTCCATCCCAGGTCGCGTTAGGGCACTAGATAGCTCCGCCACAGCTCGGTGATGCTCAGCGCAGTGTTCGTTCGAGCCACCATAGCCCCCATCGGCGTACCACCGTAGTCCAGCCCCGCCGCTCCGCCATTGCCATCGCTGTCATTTCTAGAGTCGGCAATAGGTCCGGCCATCTGGCTCAGTAGATCCGCTAGGTCACGTAGATCGCGTAGTGAAGATGTCACCGCCGGCGAACTCGCCGCCATCAAGTTCTAGCCACGTCAGTCGAGCAGCACCGCCGTGCTCTGCTGTGTCTCGCTGACCAGTGGGTCCCGCTTGTCAGCGACACAAGAAGAGAGAGAGATAGTTCAAATTTTACCGATTTAAATCCTGATTTCTTGTGATTTGTTATTTTTGTATCTTCAGTTTAGTAGCTCCTAAATTTGTGAAATAAATTTTGGAGTGTTCATTAGGAAGTGTAGTATTTAGGAAAAATATATTCTTGACTTGTATAGTAGAAACCTTTGGATAATTAAATAGGGATTGGAAATGTGCTTTTGAATGCATTCAAATTTGTTTATTTTATATCTAGAGTTCCTTTCCTCCAAAAATTATGAAATTTTTGTGGTAAGCTAGTCCTAGCATATATGAGCTCTGGTAAAAATTTGAGGACTAGTGCATGGGTAGATTTATAGTTATAGATTTTTCTTTTATGGATAGTCAATCCTTGCATGAATTTTCATAAATTAATTATGAGTCCAAAATTCATGAAATTTGTTGGAGGTAATCCTAGTACCATATGGATGTTGAGAAAAATAGGAAATTTGTTGCTTGACACGTTTCAATAGGATTTTCCATTTATGCTATTTCAAGCCTTGCTTCCTTGTCATTTTTGTATAGGATGTTCTACTTGATAAAATGACATGAAATTTTTATAGTAGTCCTTTGATATCATTAGTAGGGCACTGTAAATTTTTAAGAATTTATTAAGTATATCTGATATATGTTTATTATTTAAATTAGATATCTAAATAAAATAATAAAGGTAATTAAATAAATAGTTTGGGCTTCACCATTATATTACCTTAAATGTATTTGGTATGTTTAAACTGTTGGTAGATTCTATGTTGTCAAATTTTGAATGATTACATGAAGTAGAAGTATTATTACTTTATATTGCATATTAAATAGTTTCTGGACTGATTCTAGAGTGTGATGAGTTGCATGTTGAAACTGATATGTACTGTAAAAATGGTTAATAACAAAGTTGTAGAGAATTTGATAAGCTTTCTAGAAAGTCTAGGATCACTATTTTTGGATTAGTAGAACTCTAGTTATGAGTGAAACAAGTAGCTACTGTTTGTGGCATAGTCGATGCATTGTAGAAGTAGTTAAGTAATAATCGAGAAGAGATATGCACCTACTCAATCAACATGATGCACTTGTTAACATATATGCATTCATAATACTTATGCCATACTCATGCATCTAGGATCGGAGGAAGAGATCATGTTGCTGGAATTCGAAGAAGCAGAGGAAGGGAATCAGTAGGAGGATCCGCAAGCCATAGCTCCCGAAGGCGTGGAGCAGAACCCTGAAGAGCTTCCGGAGTGCCCTGACCATCGCCCTACTTCCTTTCTGCGAGGCAAGCCCTGGAGCATTATAAGTCTCCCAGTAATTTACAAATGTTTACTTACGTATTTATGATTGATGCATTAGGTTATAAGAGTTGAATGAAACCACTTGATGCATGTACATTCCTTGTCCAGATATTACACCTTTAACCGGTATAGGTCTAGGATCGAATATATGCTTAGCCATGCTTAGACCGGTAGAAGTCAGGTGATGTCCTATCACCTACGAGATGTAGGTGGATACCGGAGCACGGTTGGCTATATTTGCTATCGTGAAACAAGAACCATGGGGTAAAAGTAAATTGAGACCGGACGGGAAGTCGATAGAGAAGCGACAAGACATGGAGGTCTTGGGTGTGGATTTATCCCCGTCTGTGTCGATTAAGGACCGTACCGTTGTTGGCACTTCTGACAAGACTGAACGCATGCCTCTCACTTAGCTGGCCGGATAACTCGTTCCGACCATGAAGCTGAGTAATTCAACTTAGGCCGGGAATCGTTCTATTGTGCACTCCTTCCGGGGAACGATCAGACTGAGCCTAAGGGTAGGCTTGGCTAGAGCATCCTAGCATCTGGTGTTCCAGATTGTGTGGCGTAGTACGGACCCACGAAATGTGTACCGGAGTTGTACCAAAGGTGACCTAAGGCTATCATGGCTGGTAGACCTGGGTTTGTGTTAGGAATAAATTCCCAGCTGGTTGAAATCGATTCGAATCGCCGTCTCTCCCGGATAGCGAGAAACTTGGCTAGTCCCAACATTGTAGCAACTGTGTTATGAAACATGATGGTTTGGATGAGAATGGAATTACAATACCTGCTATGGTTACTATTGTATGCTTCTAAATGATATATCACATGTTTGGCACATGATAGTTGCTAATCTAGAAATGGATAGTTATAATTAACTTGATAAAGGAATCATAATTGTACAATGGGTCATTTGCCTTTTCCGCAAAATGTTGTCAAGATACGTCCACTTATACAGCCTTGCATAATCCTTGGAGTTATTTTATTTCTGGTTCATGACGGGTAAGTCTAGCTGAGTACCTTCTTGTACTCAGGGTTTTATTTCCCATTGTTGCAGATGGCACTGTGTATCATGGGTATTGCAAGAGTTGCTTCTATCCCGCTGTGGATGAGGAGTAAGCCTTGGGCAGGCTTCTTTATTAATTCCTATCTTTGCTTTTGTGGACCGTGATCTGGCTTGGCACTGTATCAAACTATGTTGGAAACTTTATCTTCGAACTTATTTGCTTCCGCTTTATTTATCAAACTCGATTTGTAATAACTTTTATTCGTACTCTAATGATGAAAAGTAGCTGTGAACTTTATGTAATATGTGGCATGTATGTTGAATCCTGTACGATCTTGGTTGTTGTAAATCGTTTATCGAGACCCATCGTGGTACTCGACGGACTACCGGGTTTATATGGGTTCAAGTATGACAGTGCGACCGCTTGTGGATTGCCATTGTACTTGTATTCTTATAAATTGGTCGGTTCTACGACAGCTAGTATCAGAGCAAGATTCAACGTTATTTGTCACAAGTGTATTTAAAACAAAAGTTTTTGTTTTCCAAAAACCCTTCACTAGCAACTAATATTGATATAATAGGTATTTGAAATCTAAAGTGTGCCAATGATCACTTTCCTTATGCCCAAATTAAGGACTATTAGGTTGCTATTTAAGTACTAACATGGGGGGTTTTTACTTCGTCATCCATACGGCGTGCTATAGTATGGATGCCATTCACTTGAGTGGTAATGTATGGATCAAATGCCTCTACGCCAAGGTAAGATGAGTGTATGACCGCAAGATGTGAGCGTGCGGTCAGGAAGAGTTAGCTTTGGTACGGCTATGTATGCATGCTTGCATGTGTATATGGTACGTATTTAATTGTGGGTTTAAATTATTATCGGGTAGATTGATACGGAAGTATATGTATGGGTATACATATATGGAAGTATTTACAATTACATTCTACATATTCATTATGGGTTTAGGGCTGAAATGAAATTTTATGCAGGTACACTAACAACGAAATGTGTAGCTCGACTAGTTATGCTAATTATGAGAGAACGTATGTATGCCACCGTGTCTACCGTTAGAACCAAATTTTTTTTCCTAAGTTTGTGAGGACATACGGCATGAGCATGCATCATGTTAAATTTCCATTCACATAATTACATTGTTCCTCCCCTTATAAAATTCTTACTCGGTTATGTAACTCTTATCCATTATGGCATTGTCTCACCAAGGAGTACATATTAATGGTGCAGATGGCACGCACCAAGCAGACTGCTCGCAAGTCCACTGGAGGCAGAGCTCCTAGCCATCAGCTTGCTCCACATACCCGTCAACGTCACATGTTCCTTGGAGAGTTTGGGATGCCTACACTCTTGTGGAGAGTGCTCAGCTATGTAGGCTATCCTGATGGAATGAAACCCCGCTACTTCTGGGTGAATGAGCAGTTGGGAGAAGGTCTCTTAGTTACTATGTAGGCCGTTGTTCGTCCTAGAGGTGACGATTCTGAGTGGACCGGTTGGTGTTATGAGTCAACTAGAAGGACTGCTGAAGAAGCAGCTGGTAGGGTAGCCTTTGGGATCCTGAGGGATATCATGGATCGTTTTCCTCAGGAGCTGGCAGCCGCTTTGGTTGGAGTTTTTCCGAGGGGCAACCCCTCCACTGACTCATGGCAGCAGGCAAGAGGAAGACCCTTGGAGATTGGTGCAGCAGAAGGGTAGAATAGTGATAACCCTGCCATGAGCACCATGTTCGCAGTGATGAGAGTGTTAGATGGAGTAGAAGGTAGCCTCAAACGTGTGTCTGGTGCTCTTGGTCATGCCCGCGAAGACCAACGTCAGCTTCAGAGGGAGCACGATGCTGAGATTGAAAGGCTCACTAAAGAAATGACTCGGTTAACTCACCAGCGGAATGCAGCCTGGTCTAGGGAAGATGTCCTGAGAGCTCGACAGTTTGAGCAAGGACAGCAGCTG